>NW_018223194.1:123025-176063 GCF_001263595.1 Phalaenopsis equestris
AAAGACCAAGTTAGGCATTTCATATAGAATTGGATAGATATCCGTTCTAAATGAACCATGGGTTAATGTATTGTGAAGATATGGTGTACCCTAGTTCCAAGTCAACACCCAGGGTCAATCTTAAAGCCAAGTAATCCTATAGGGACTTTTCTTGAATTCTCTTATAATGATCTTATCTACTAAATGCTAGAGGTTAAGATCATTATGTGGAATTTCAAGTTGAGTAAAAAGAAGGCTTTGAATTTCTAATGGTGGGGGTACCTTTTCTAATTTTCTAAGACTAGTCAATAGGAAAGTCCTATGGCTAAACCTAGGCTACTAAAGAAGTTTTCTAGACCTCAACCAAAAGTGAGGTCAACAATACCCTAGAAATTTCATAGTTCCTTGAATTATTTTTAGTTTGTTTTGGTCTTATTGTGTTTGCTATGTAGTTCATCCGGTTAATACCCTTATGCTCAGTGAATTTTGATGTTTTGATTATCCCTTAAGTGGGGTAATCATCACTTGACATCTCACTTATGAATTATATAGATAAAGACTCTTGGGGGCAACTTGACTTATTTAAGTAATTTGATTTTTAGAGAATGCGCTTGTAGTGTTTTGGAAGGTTTTAAAATAATTATAAGTTATTTTCTAAACCTAATAAGACAAAATTTTGATTAAGCCTAGTTCACTACTAAGCCCTTAAGATTTAATGCGTAGATTTACAATTTTTAGAAAAAAAGAATTTTTTAAATGTTTATATTCTTAATCATTATCATGAATTAGAAATCATTTTAAAAATTTAATTGGTGACTTTAAATCATTGAGTTATGATCTTCCAAAATCAAACCACTCACTTTAATATCTCCTTATTTAAATACTCTTCCAAATTTCATTAATTTTAAGAAATTACAGATTTATCCTTTATAAGAAAAAAATGAAATTGGTTTCTACCAGTTATCCAATTTATATTTCAATCATCAAGACATGTCAATTAAGATTATTTGTTGCCCATTTAGTCCTTTGGTTAAGCCTAAATATTAATTAAGCCTTAAATTCCAAAATTACCCTTTTACCCCTAAGGCCTTAATACTCTATAATTCATTAAATTAAATTCAAATGACTTAAAAATTTTATGTTGCCCCACTTATAGGTTAATTAAAACATCAGAGGAGAAAATGTGATTTTTGTGAATTTATTTAATTTTTATAATTATTTTTAATGCAAAAATAAAGATATTTAATGAAAATTTAATAACTCAATCAAAATAAAACTTCTATCCTTAGGAAAATTATTGGAAGTTCACCTAGGTTACATGAACAATTGGACATATTTTCATGATTTTTAGAGGATTAGTTTAATTATTAAAATTATTTGTTTGTTTTGAGCATTAATTAAATATAAAATATTATTTAAGTAAAAAATTAAGTTTTATATTTTTATTGAATCTCTCTAAGTCCAGGGATCCCAAAGAAATGGACTTTAGATTTTTGTCTATATTTTAATTATTAGAATTATTTTAGTGAGAAATTAAAGAAAATTTATTTTTAAACTTTTAAAAATAATATTTTGACTTAGAGAATTAGGAGAATTATTTTAGTTGGTCCCAAGTGATCAAGACGCTAAAATTAATATTTTAATGTTTTTTCATAATTATACAATTGTTATGATTTTTAATTAATTTTTATTTATTTAAAAACTTAAAAATATCTTAAAAATGAAGAACTTATTTTAATTCAAATTTTATTTTTCTTAGGTTTCTCTGGTTATAAGGAGCATCGAAAACCAATTTGGTGATTTCTTGAGTTGCATTTTAATTAATATAATTATTTTAATGCCAAAAGTGTGATTTCTAATCAATCCATTTGAGTGATCAAATTAACTTTGATTGACTTAAAATTTTTATAGGGAGCTCCTTTAACATTAAATTACAGTGTGAAATAGCTTTTATGTCATTTTTAGGGTTGGTGACAATTAATGTTATTTTTAATGAGTTAAATCAAGCTTATATTTTTCCTAGGATCCCCTGACCACAATGAACCTTCCAAAATAAGTTTTGTATTTTTCTGAAAATTATTTTAATTATTATGATTTTTACACCAAAATAGGGACCATTAACTTGAAAATTAGATATCTCTAGTTAGAGTTGCCCCCTGACCTTAAAAAAATCAGCGGAGATGCCTAGCAACAGAGACATCAAAATGTCTATGCAAATGGAGAATCAATATAAGAAAAATACTATTTAATTAATTAAAAATAAAATATGCATCAAATGAGCATGAAAATTTCATCTGAGCAAGAGAGTATTTTTATTTTACTTTTGTGATTTTTCTACACAAAGCTATGGATTTTTTAAGTTCCAGGGGTTTAAATAAATAGAAAAATACCCTATTTTTCTACTTATCCACATGGCACCACACAATCCTTGTACAAGTTGAGCTTTCCACACGGCACCACACTTATCCATTTAACACCGCCATCCACGCATCTGCCTCGTCAGCCCACCCTTCTATCTGTCTGGTACAATCAGAGCCTTCTATTTGACAAACGTGTGATCCAATGGCTACGAGTCATCATCACTAAAGCCTCTAGCCTGAGAACCGTACACGTTCAAACTTTAATATCTCACTCAATTTTTAACCAAATCAAGTGAGGTTTGTTCCTATCGCTCGTCTTGATGAGGCACACACATCCATATGGTTAATCAAACTCTAAATCAACTCTATTCTCATGGAGAATTACATGAAGCCCAGTTTAGGGTTAAAATTTAATACCTTGGTCCAAGAGGGGAAGCCTCAATTTGATGTTTGTGGAAGCTTCGTTGGGGTCCAAAGAGCTCCTAGATGAAGCCTCAAGATGTGGTGAAGTGCCTAAGTATGATTTCGACCAAGGCCGGTTTGGGGTGTTGATCAAAGTCTGCCTTAGGGTGCTCTGGTGATGGGGTTTCTATGTGGGATCCTCCTCTCTCACTGTGGGGATGGTGTGAGTGTAATTAATTTGGATTTGGTTGAGTATTTGGAGGTGTCCTATTTCAGCCTTAGGATTGTGCTCCAAAATTGAGCTCAAGCAGTGGATTTGAGTGGATAAGGATGGTTGGGTTAAGCTCAAGTGGTTTTAAGGAAGCTTTGGAAGCAATTTGATAGAGTCTCCAGAGGAAATTCAATCTCTCTTTATTTGACATTGAGGGTGGGTTTAAATAGATGAGAAAGGAGAGGCCACCAAGGGCAATTGGTGGGTGTTTTAGGTTACTTATGTGGATGCCAAAAATGTGCAAAAAATCAATTGGGATGATAAAGCTTGGATGGATTTAATTTTGAGTTTTAGTCATGGGGGAGCACTTGGAGGTGGGTTTTCCTGTAGCCTAGGTGGCCGGTACGCCAAGCTCAGGTCACCATCCCACTGAGTATGGTCAGTGGTGGGCAAACTTGAAGCCAATTGAGTTTGTGAATGGGCATAGGTGATTAATTGAAGTTTAAATGGCTATAGGCTTGGTTGGGTCAAGCTTGGGTTTAGCCTCATGGAAATGGGTTAGGTGACTCCCAGGGCTGACCAAGATCAGGTGGCTCAACTGAAATGATGTGGAGAGGTCTCCATCCAAAGGATTTGGGCTAATCATGGGCTTATGTGTGTCATTAAAAGGGTTAAAATAATCTTAAGGGGGCATGAAAGTGGCTTGGCTTCTTTCCATTAATAGCTTGATGATGTGGCAAAGCTCACATGGCTTACCTATGGCTTGAGAATGGCTTCATGGCTTCCCTTTGGCTTGGCCAACTTTCATGAGGAGGGATTTTTGAATTTATGAAATATTTTGGTGGAGTTCCTCATGATGCTTGATTTGGAATGATTTGATTTTAGATTTGAGACTTTAAGAATGATTTAAGTCAAATGAATGATGAAGAGAAAGAATTTTCATGTGGGCTTTGGACTTGGGATTTTGAAATTAGATGTAGTGGACTTAGGATTTTGAATTTGAAATTGATTTTGGGCTACAATTTTGAGCTAATTGAATTTTAAATTTTGTGTAGGGGGATATGATGAACGATTTGTGAAAATTTCAAGTGTTTTTGAATTGAATTGATGGGCTAATTTAATGGATTTAGGCCTCCTCCATATTGACCCCACCTATTAAGTGCTAGAGATTATGACCAACATGTGGAACTTCAAATTGAGTAAAGAAGAGTTTAGAATTTCTAATGGTGAGGGTTCCTTTTCTAGTCCTCTAGGAATAGTAAATAGGAAAGTCTTATGGCTAGACCATAGGCTAATAAAGAGGAAAAAAGTAGACCTCAACCAAAAATGAGGTCAACAAATGAACCACCATAAGGTGTGGTGTGCTGAGCAAGCACAACACGCGTATTGGCGTTGACCGATGAGATCAACAAAACAAACATAGATAATTGAGTGATAATTATTCATGCTTGGGAATTATCAATTGAATATTTGATCAAAATTGAGGATTTGGAACTCTTGCTGGGGATTAAATGGTGGATTTCAAGAAAAGAATTAGGATTCAGGTGTTGGTCAAAAATGGGAATTTGAAATTTGGGTATCAATTATGGAAAAACAATCAGATGCCTTACTCCATTTAAGGTGGTCTAAAACTGATCTTGAAGAATGGGAGTGGGATGCCTTGAATTAAGCAAAGGGCTTATTCCCTCAACCCCAAAAGTTTAATATTTGGACCATTGCAAAGAAATGCTGACTTGGATGTCTATACCTTCTTCCTCAAAGGTTGATATTATTTCAAAGTGATGTGGAAGCAAATATTTGTATCCTCTTCCCCAAAAATTGATATTATTGCAAAATGATGTGGAATCGGATGTCTATATCCTCTTCCCCAAAGGTTTATATTACTGCAAAGCAATGCGAAATCAGATGTTTGTACCCTCTTCCTCTAAAATTGATATTATTGCAGAGGAATGTGGAAGTTGATGCTGTATCCTCTTCCCCCAGAGTTTATATTATTTCAAAGCAATGTGGAATCAGATGAATGTATCCTCTTCCCCAAAAGTTGATATAATTTCTAAGCAATGTGGAAGCAAATGTCTGTATCCTCTTCCTCGAAGGTTGATTTTATTGCTAAGCAATGTGGAAGCGGATTCATGTATCCTCTTCCCCGAAGGTTGATATTATTGCTAAGTAATTTGGAAGCAGATGCCTATATCCTCTTCCCCGAAGGTTGATATTATTGCAAAGCAACGTGGAGGCGGATGTCTGTTTCCTTTTTCATGAAGGTTGATATTATTGCAAAGCAATGTCGAAGCAGATGTTTTTAACCTCTTCCTCGAAAGTTGATATTATTGCTGAGCAATGTGGAAGTGGATGTCTGTAACTGCTTCCCGCAAAAGTTGATATTTTTGCAAAGCAATGTGGAAGCAAATGTCTGTATCCTCTTCCTCGAAAGTTGATATTATTACAGAGCAATGTGGAAGCAGATGTATGTATCCTCTTCCCCGAAGTTTGATATTATTGCTAAGCAATGTGGAAACAAATGTTTATATCCTCTTCCCTGAAGGTTGATGTTATTGTAGAGCAATGTGGAAGCGGATGCTTGTATCCTTTTCCCTGAAAGTTGATATTATTGCAGAGCACTGTGGAAGCAGATGGCTATATCCTCTTCAGCGTAAGTTGATTTTATTGCTAAGCAATGTGGAAGCGGATGTCTATATCCTCTTACCTGAAGGTTGATATTATTACTAAGCAATGTGGAAGCGAATGTCTGTATCCTCTTCCCCAAAGGTTGATATTATTGCTAAGAAATGTGGGAGAGGATGTTTGTATCCTCCTACACGAAGGTTGATATTTTTTATACGAAATGTGGAAGCGGATGTATGTATCCTCTTCCTCAAAGGTTAATATTATATGGAAACATATCACAACGTTGGGAAGTAATACTAAAGGACATAAATCCAACCCAATAGGTAGTAGGAGGATATCATATTGAGAAAGAAAGCATAAGGATTCAGATGCAACTTGAGAGCTGATTGAGAATATATCACTACATTAGGAAGGAATGCTCAAGGACTCAGATCCAACCCAAGTGCTAGCAGAGGGAAAAAAGATCTAGTACTAACCCGAGAACAATATGAACATAGTGCAGAGAACTCGTGGTGTTAACCTTATCTATATGTGGCATGTGAAAATTGACATTGATGAGGAAAACCTATGAAATTTTGTGAGATTTCATGCAGAATGTGAATAGCCGCGAGGATGTGAAGAAAACTTGGTGTAAACCAGGATAGTCGCGCTGTGCAAGCACATTTAATTAGTGCAAAGAGTAAGTAATCTCAAACTCGAGAGAAGAAAGCGCTGTGCAAGCAAAGAGTAAGTAATCACAAACTCAAGAGAAGAAAACTCAACAAATTTATCATTTCATTTCTTATTATTTTTATCACATTTAATTAAAAAATATAATTTTCAAAATTTAACTTTCAGTGGTTGTTTTTCATAAATATTTTAAATTTTAATATTAGGCATTCATTGTATTGTTCTTTATTCATTGTAATTTAGAACCGTTGTATGGTTTTGTGGCACTTTATCAATTGCACGAAGAGGGAAAATTGACAAGAAAGTTGAAACTTGAAAGGAATTTTCATTAATCTACTTCAAATATGAGTTACAGACTAAGTACGTGCTAAAGCATCAAAAGGCAACATGCTGAACACATTTAAAACACAATATACAGAATACATATCATAAGTTGAATATATCTGATACATGTCTCATCACATCAAAACACGATACAAAAAGGTGTTTGTTGACTGTCCATCCTCGGTAGGATGAGCTCCCAATCAAGCTGACCTACTAAGTCACGCTCAATGAAAAGAACTCCCTTTGTGAGTACTTAGAGGTGTAACCTGCTCATAGCTCATAAGGCTGCAGTTCTTCCAATTCTGGGTCCGGACGAAACTCTCGTGGTATCTTTCCATCCTACATTCTTATAAAATTTATAAAAAAACCCTGGGATATTGCACTCCTGTGATGCAGTGTTTGGCCAAATCAGCTTCATTTCCCTTCAAAACAAGTATTGAACCCATTGATAATGGAATCTCCATGGACTCCTTAAATTCTCCAGGGCCAATGATGTTGACCTCTCATCCAAAGAGTATGTTGTTCCTGCTCATGAAAGATACTATGCAAAAAGGTCTGACTAATTCATGGTGGTCAATATGGGGACGAATGCATCCTGCTTCACCTAACTGTTGATTATGCAACTGTTCAGGATGCAGTCAGGTGTTAGTATACTCTATTGAATCAACCTCTTGACCATTTTTCTTATTGAGTAAGCCATTGGATCCACCTCATCATATCACAAAATCCCGGGGGGGTTCCCTTGCCTATCATCAGTAAAGTTGTAGCGACAACAACAGTGAATGGTTATTCTTCATTTTCTGCGCATCCATTTCCGCGGCTTTGAATAGTTCTTGGCCTAAACTGACCAGCTCGACCTCTGTCCCTCAGGTCAAATACATAATCTAAAATTCTCTTCTTATCATTTTCCGAGAAATCCCCAGTGTATCATGCCAAACCTTCCAAAATGTTGACCACTTCACCTCGAATTTTTCATAGAACTCGAACTCTTTTCTTTTAACTCTGCACATTCTCTCTAACTCTACTGTGTGAATATCATCAAACTGTATGGGCTCTCTCCTTATCTCAACATTTTTAGGAATCCATGTCTGCTCTTGTTCTTTAGGCAATGGGATGTATGACTCCGCATCTGGATGCGCTATCTCCTGGCCTCCCATATTGGTGCCTGTAAAATCTTGAAGAGAACTATTGCAATCCCAATGTTGAACGTTGAATCTTGGACATTTAATTAATGCTCCCCTAGTTGATGCTCTTACGGGGATCTCAACATTGCATAGTGGACAACCTTTGTAGGAATCACGGGGTATCTCTGTTTGCATCGGCTCTGTGGTTGGCACTAACACATCCTCCGTACCATGTGGGCTAGAAGAGGTCGCCCTCATAAATATTTCCCTCAGGAATAGGGGCGAGTAAGCCTGCTGCTTCTTTCTGTCATCTTATTTCTCCTTGTTTGAAGGCTCTATATTTACGTCGGTGGGCATTGAGACGTTGCGTTCTTCTAAGCAGTTCATCTGGCACTGTAACCCTTCCTTCTCTTAGTGACTGGCAACATCCATCAGGGGATTTTCATATTCCATATTGAATTGACTGAAGTCTAAGTCCATGTCTATAAGGCCACTCTGAGCAGCCATCTCTTCATTTAGTTCAAGATTGAAGCCTTCTCAAAAGGAGAAAATTAGCTTGTGTCCCAACATTTCTTCTGCAGAAGATAGAAAAACATCGCTGTGCTGGCATCCATCACGAACAAAAGAAAGAATGAAGCACTTATTAAACGACAATTTTTTTTTATTTGCAAAGTTAATTTATTCAATTTTAACTTAATTTAAATTTTATTTTGAAAATTAGAAACAGAGAAGAGAAACAAAGTGGATAAATTTAAAAAATGTTTTCATTTTATTGAGGTTAAATTATTACCAAAAATTTTTTGAACCCAGTCACACACGCTTGGCCAAATAAATAACCCCAGAACAATCAAAATTTCAAATAGCAGTCGACCCCAAGTAGCGTCACATTGAGTAATATATTTTTAAGTAGCGGTCATTAACTGGCAACATAGGTAAGATCCTCCTGAGTAAACTTTTTCTATGACAAAAGGTCCCACCCAAGTTGGTTCAAATTTTCCACCTATTTTATGGTATCTAAGAATAAGTCTTTTGAGAACAAGGTCAAGGTCACCAACTTTAAACGTCCTTCGGCAAACCAATTTGTCATGAGCCTACACCATCCTTGCTTGGTAGAGCTCCAAGTGCTGTTGTGCTTCTAGTCATTTTACTTCGAGATTTTCTAATTCTTCAAGTTTGAGCTTTGCACTTTCTTCTATTGTGATTTGGTTGGTGACAACAAATTTGAGAGATGATGTCTGAACTTCTAATGGTAGTACAGTTCTGGAGCGGTACACAAGTGCATAAGGTGTACATTGAGTGGGAGTCTTCAACGTCGTCCGATAGTCCCACAACGCTTCTAGTAGTTTGTTATGCCAATCTCTTTTGTTATCATATAGTGTATTTTTTAGAATCTGCACTAATGTTTTATTAAAAGCCATGGCTAAGCCATTGGCTCTAGGATGGTAGATTTTTTAGTGTCTTCAGTCTATCCCATGTTGTTTAATAAAATTGCTGATCTTTGTGCTTTTGAAGGCTGTGCCAATGTCTGAAATTACTCTGGGTCTAACACCGAAATGGTAGACTATATTGGTCTTACAAAATTGCATAACATTATATGTTGTATCCTCTCGTAATGGCACTAACTTTGCCCAATTGAAAAAGTAATCTATAGTGGCAAGAATAAATCTATGTTACTTAAAGTATGGAGGGCTATCGGACCTATTATGTCTTTGCCCCAACACTCGAATGGCCACGAGGCGACAGTTGGGTGCAACACATTCAGCAACACATTCAGAGGTTGGTGTAAGTGTAAGACCACCCCATGCACTTGGCAAAGGTGACACCTTCTAGCTGTATGCATATAATCAAATATCATTGTTGTTCAATAATATACGAGTCTTTTGATCTTCATCTTCATCTTTGGCCCCGACTGATGAGCGCACACAATCCAACATGTACCTCTTTGATAATATATTGTGCTTCTACTCTGCTCAGACATCACAGCCACATCTGATTGAATGATCTTCTGTAGAGAACATCTCCCACCATGGCATACGACATAGCCCTTCTTGTAATGTGATATGCCTCGGATTTATTTTCTGACAACTTTCTAGTTTGTAAATATCTTTGCAAATATTCTATTAATGGCTTACACCAATCCTCATTAATGTCTGCAAGTGCAATCATCATTCCTTTTTCTTTTTTGAGCTTATGTAGATTATCAAGGTTGATTTCAGACAAAACTCATCTTCCTTGTACTGTAATATCAATGGAATCCTCTAGTGGACACGCCAATTCTTTAGCAAGTTTTGCAAGAGCTTCAACATGGGCATTATTTCCCCAAGGAATTCGGTATAGAGTTACATTAGGAATCTATTCTAACAGCTTCATTATGTACTGATGGTATTCTGCTAGCCTTAGTTTTAAAATCTTGTAGTTTCCATGAACTTATTGAATGATAGATTGAGAATCATCATAAATGGCAACGTCTATTATGTCCATTGAGATCGCCAAGACCAATCCAATAATTAGCACTTCATATTCTGCTTTGTTATTCATACACGGCTATGTTAGATGGTAGGATAATGTCAACATAGCTTGTCGGTGCTATTTTGGTTGGGGAGTTGCCCATCAGAAGCTATCGGTTACCGGAATTAAAATTTTGTCGCTCGCCTTGGAGGGACATTTTAATGTTTAGAAAAATATCAAATCAAATTGACCCCATATTTTTCATAGTTTAAATGAAAGAGCATTGTAACTCAAACTCTGTATCTATCCTGAAGGATAAACACAAGACTTGAGGATGATGCTCCATCAAATAAACTAAGACATGTATGACATCCGTTTAGTCTGCGAAACCATTTTATTTGCCAATAATTTCCCCTATTTAATATGAAGAATTAACTAGGGATTATATTAAGCTGGGTTCAGATGAGCTTCCTATAAGGGCAAGCCCTTATAGTTAATTACATCTTAGATAACCGAAGTCACCTAAGAAAACTCTCGATAAAGATCAGAAAATATTACCTTCAAAGAGGTCAATGGATAGGACTTTTCAATGAGATCAAAAAGAGAGGTGTGAAATGGGAATGAGTGAAAAGGGATGGGTTAAAATTTGGAGCATTTTGTTTTGGAATCCAAAGGAGGAATAACTAGGGGATGTCATAACTCTGGAGAAAAACCTCGATGACTTCTTCGTCTATCATATGGTTTGACTTCAGTTTTGAGGGGAAATATTTAGAAGTTTAATTCTGCCAGTTTTACTAGTTTAAGGCTTACATTCGTGTGAAATGATCACAAAAATAGCCTGGAATATGTGAGGGTTTAGGTCGTATGTGAGGGTTTAGGTCTCGGAATCCTAAGACGAGTTAGGGCTTATATTATACAACATGGTTGTACAAAGACCTAAAGATGAGTTGAGGATTTATGTTGCACTAGGCATACAATCTCAAAATCCTATGGCTTGTTATTGAATTTAAAGGAAGGCAGAGTTTTGCTGGTGTAGACATGTTTTGCTATTGAATATGGTCATGCTACCACCGTACTAGCTTCAAGCTTCTTGTCGTGACAAGTTTAAGTTTTTTAGGGTATCTAGTTATGATGTCAAATCAAGTGGCCCTATGGTTGAAGTTCTTTAAATGTTATGGGGGATGTTAAAATTGATTAGAGCGACATCGGTTAGTATCCTACGGTTCCCTTGTTCCGGCACCAATATTTTCTATTGGATTCACTTAGTCCAAATGATTTTACTAAACTCAATTTAATGGGTTACATAATTTCATTTATACTGTGGGAAGCCTCATTTGCAACTGTAGGTTACCTCCTCTGAGGGATTCCCGATCATTCGATAGAGATGTCTTAATTTAGTTGTAGTTGTTGTTTTGTGTGATGTTTGTGAGTTTGGGATTAAATTTTGAGTTGTTTTATGTTTTGAATGTTGTGGAGGTGAATTTTATCTTGGTTGATTTTAGTTTTAGTTTTGGTTTTCATTTTGTGGCTATTCTGACAGTTTTAGTTTTAGTGCAGGATGACATCATTGTTTAGCACGCAAATTTGTGTTAACATCAAATGTACAATATGAAAGTACAAGAAAGACGACGTTGTAAAATGTAAAAGCGTACCTGGCGAGTCTTCTTGTTCCACCACCTGAAACTCAAAATGCATGTTAGGGCATTTTATATGAAGCAGGGAAGTAAAGTTTTGGCGACCAACCTAACCCTAGGTCTTATCTTGGTGGGTCTCTATTAGTTTGATTAAGGATGATTTTTGTTAAGAAAAACATATTATGTTTATTAGACCACCGAGATATCCAACAGGTCTAGTGAAAGAAGCAGGTCCATGCTTCCCTCTCACCGTCTGGTGAAAAGTCTCAAGCTTATTTAAACTTAATATGTTGCTTAATAACCCATCCTATAAATATCTTTAATGCGCAACGAACAATGATGTTTCAATTATCCTGAAGAGTAGGGTAATTATCATTTGTGATTTAATTTGTAAATTATGTGGGTGAAGACCCTTAAAAGGGGCAAGTTAATGTTATCAAGCCACTCAGCCAACTTTGTAATTTGGGCTTGTAGTATTTTGAAGTTATTCAATTTTAATTATGTTCCCTTTTCTAATCCTCATTTAATCATATTTGATTTAGCTTAGGTCACTACTAAGCCCTTAAGGTTTTGGTGGATGTCTTAGTATATGTTTTGGAAGTGATTGAATTTTAAGTGATGATTATTCATGTTTGCACGTCAAACATCAAATAGGGGTATTTGATTAGTGAGTTATTAACACCCAAAACTATAACCCTAAGTCTAGGATCATTTATTTGGCTAGACTTCCAAATTTTAATAATTTAAGGAAATTACAAATTTATTCTTCAATTAACAAAAGTGTGACTAGTTTCTACCAATTAATTCCATTGTATTTAAATCATCCAAATATGTTAATTAGGATCAAATGTTACCCATTTCCCTTTCTGGAATTAAGCCTAATTGTTAATTAAAGCTAAATTTCCAAAATTACATTTTGCCCCTATGGCTCTATTACTTCATAATTTATAAAATTTAAACCAAATGATTTTGGACTTCTCATCCCACCTCACTCATGGGTCAATTAAGACATTAGAATAGAAAATGTGATTTTTCAAAGTTTAATTTAATTTACATATTTATTTTAATGCAAAAATAGGATTTTTTAAGGAAAATTCCGTAACCTGACCAACAAAAAGCCTGATCACTTAAAATTTTTTCTAGAGGTAGAATTAGACCAAAGAACCATTAGCGCCAAATTTCATGATTTATTGAATTATATTTGAATTTTAACAATTATTTTAAATTCTAGAGTATTTATTAATTATAAAAGAGTATTTATTAATTATATTAATTATAAAATATTTTAAGCATGAAAAATTAAGTTTTATATTTTTATTAAGTCTCTCTGATGTCAAGGTACACAAAGAAACAAATTTTACATTTTTTTAACTTTTGTTGAATTTTTAGAATCATTTTAGTGAAAATCCATATTTAGCCTTTAAAAATTATTTTAAGCTTCAAAATTCAGTATCTTCACTTAGAAAATTAGGAAAAGTAATCCAATTGCTCCTAAGTACATAGAAAACAATTTAGAACATTTCTATGAATTTTATGACTTTTGTGATTTATATCTTTTTTAATTATTTAATTATTAAAAATAGGCTAAAAATGATATTTTTATTTTAATTTTAAATTTATTTTTAGAAATTTTCTCTGATCACACAGAACTCTAAAAACCAATTTTTATAACTTCTTGAGTTATATTTTAATTATTAAAAATCATTTTAGTACCAAAAATGTCATTTAACTTGAAAAATCAGTTTGAGTTATTAAATGAGCTCCAAATGTTTTAAAATTTTTATTTTTGTATGAGGAGTTCTTTGAACTCTGAATCTTAGTAGAGATTAAAAATTAAGTCATTTAAATGATTGTGTTACACAAAATTAATTTTCTTTGTGTTTTAGGTTTGGTGGAAATTATGTGCATTCCTAATGACTTAACCGATTAAACTGGTCATAGCAAACCTTCGAAAATTTTCTTCGAGTTTTCTAAGAAACATATTAATTATTATGATTAATTTATGCCAATAATAGACATAAAATTTAAAAAAATGGATCTATGTCTAGTGATCTCCTCTGATTTTGAAAAAATCAGGGAATGTTCCCTCAGACAGAGGCAATAACATGCAAAAATTTCAAGTCATGTTGAAATGTCTACATGCGTGGAGAATCGAAAGACTCAAAATAATATTTAATTAATTAAAAATAAAATATGCATTAAAAACACTTTAAATTATTTTCACATTGTTCTCCTCTGTTCACTAAGCAAGTGGGTACTTTTATTTTATTTTTGAGATTTTTCTACATAAAGATATTAATTTTTGAAGTTAGGGAGCATTTTCTGAATTGTTTAAATCCATATTTATCTGCTTAAACACGCGGCGCTGACTAGATCCTACGTGGCTCCAAAAACACACGTGGCGCACTCTGGTTGGACATCGCCATCCATGTAGCCGATGACTCGGCTCGTGCTTTATGAACCTAAGTGCTGTCCGGCTTCATCTTGTCCGTTCATGAGATAAATACATGATCGAACGACTCCCCGTCATCGTCCCCAAATAGGCTAACCCAAGAA
Organism: Phalaenopsis equestris; assembly: GCF_001263595.1. Classification (NCBI taxonomy): domain Eukaryota; kingdom Viridiplantae; phylum Streptophyta; class Magnoliopsida; order Asparagales; family Orchidaceae; genus Phalaenopsis; species Phalaenopsis equestris. The sequence continues at coordinate 137,361 of NW_018223194.1, forward strand.
CAGTCCAAAATAAAAGCTTAAGATCTCCCTCTTAACTCAACCACATTTAACGGGGTTTGATCCTATGGACTCGTCTAAGTGAGACAAACACATCCATACGATAATCATGCAATTAAATATTAAATTTTAAACTAACCCTAATCAAATGGAGAATCAAAATAGACTTGGGAAAAGGGGAAGTTCAATACCTTTGCTCTGAGAAGGGAAGCTTCAATTAAAGGTGCTTGGAATATTTGTGGAGGTCCAAGGAGGCTAGGTATTAAGCCTCTTGCTATGGTGAAAGCTATGGTGAAAGGTCTAGGTGGTGAAAGGTCTAGGTATGAATTTGACCAAGCTCGATTTCACGTGTGGTCTAGAGCTATCTTAGGGTCTTTGTGGAAGGGGGATTTGATGGGGCTTCTCCTTTTTTCACTGTGGTGAAAGTGTGCGAAAGTGTGCGTGAATTTAATTTGAGTTTCATGTATTGTGGAGGTGTGGTGAGCTCTATCCTTATTTTTGGCAGAAGTTTGAGCTCAAAATTGAGCTTCCACAGTAGGAATCAGTGGTAGAAAGTGGTTGGCTTGAGCTGAGGAGGTCTCAAAGAGTCTATGGGAGCAATTTGGAGGGGTTTCTTTGAGATATTTTCAGCACACCCTCCATGTCCGTGGAGGTGAGCTTTTTATAAAAATGTCTTAAGGCTTGCTTCCATGGCCAATAAGGGGCTGAAGAGTGATGCTTAGGTGGAGGGTAGAGAGGCTCTAACATTTAATTTGGATGAGGTGGCCTCTAGGTTTGATATGGGTTTGATTACATGGGGTTGGCTCACAATTATGGTGTTTTCCGGCCACTAGGCCGGCCGACCAGGCCAGGGGAGGGGGGCAGAGGGGAGGTGGCCAGAGGGCTCAGGGACCTCAGAGGAATATGACACAGCAATTAAATGGGTTTGGGATTTATTTCAGCAAAAAGATCTTAAGCTTAAGCAAATATGGAATGAAATACTTTAATTTAGGGGACCTTTGGTCCATGACTTAGCTTAGGGGGTTTAATGGATTTTACACTGGTCACTAGGGTCCAACTAATGGCCATTAATTTGGTGGCTTTGGGGTGGTCAAGCTAACTTTAGTGCATGGGTCCAATGTGGGTTCAAATGACCAAAACTTGGGTTTACACTAGGGTAACCATGACCTTGAGACAAATTGATTGATCAAAATTTTGTAGATGATTTTAATGAAGATTTTTTGTGAAGGATTGAAATGATTTTGAGTTCAATTGGAGGGTATATTTGGAGGATTTTTGAAATTTGGTGAATTTAGCCATGTTGGGTTATACTTGGGTCTAGATTGGTCTAGTATTTAAATTTGGCTCAATGAAATGGTCCAAATGATCAAGGGAGATGTTATAAATATTTTTTAGGAAGGAATGAAATGGAAATTTTAGGGCTAAGGCAATCAATTTGGTAGAATTTTGAGACATGGCCAAGTTTGGTGAAATTGGGGTGTTTGGACTTGGTTTGGATTTGGGTTGAAACTAAATGTAATTGAGGCTTTGTCAAGGCCAATTAAAGATCAAGTTTGATGTTTAGGAATGTTATGAAGAGTTTATGGCATGAAATATGCCAAATTGAGTGGGCTATGAGTTTAATTGGGTGAGATTAGGTTATGTGGCCAAAATTGGGACTTTGGATTTGGATCAAAATTGGGGTAAAAAATGGGCCAATGGAGCTTGGATTTGGTTTATATTGGTCATATGAGATATTAATTTGATTAAGGATTGAAATTGGGAGAAATTGAGACAAATTTGATGGACATTTGAGGTGAATTTGGGGAAATTGGACATTTAAAGACAATTTGGGGGTTTTGGTCAAAATGGTCAAAATGGCCAAATTGTGTCATGTTGTAGTTCAGAATAGTGAAATTGGGAATATTTGGAATATTTTGGGAATTTTTGGGTTTTTTGGAATTTTTGGAATTTTGGGCTAAGGAGGGGCATTTTGGTAATTTGGCAATTTGTTTGTGATTTTGGGTAATTTATGTGTTTTCAAAAGGTTTGAAATGATTTTTCAACCAATTTGGGTATTTTGGGTAAATTTGAGAATTTTGGCCAAATTTATGGTCCCAAGGGTATCTAGCTAATTTGGGGGAGTTTAGGGGCAAAAGGCTAAAGGGGCAAAAGGCTAAGTTGCAAAAGGCTAAGTTGGGCATTTTGGTAGAGTTGGGGTGCCAACCACCATAAATCAGTCATGGACCAATGGAAACCCCATTTTGGGTCCTCTATGTACTGTTCGTAGCTAAACCCTAGCCTAAGGCCAGTGGGTTTAGGGGACCATCTAAATGAGTATCCCAAAAGTATCAAGGGACCAAAGTCAAAAAATTTTGGTTTGTAGTTATGAGTGAGTTAATTGCTGGTGAGTGCCTAAGCTCTAAACCAACACCCAGGGCCAACCCTAAGGTCCAACATTCTTATAGGAACTCTTCTTGAGCTCCCCCATAGTGACCCATAGTGTACTGACCCAACCTACTAAGTGCTAGAGGTTAGCACCAATATGGGGAATTTTAAGTTGAGCAAGGAGGAGTATAGAATTTCTAATGGTGTGGGTTCCTTTTCTAGTTTTCTAGAAATAGTCACTCTAGGAATGGTCAACAGGAAGTCCTATGGCTAGCCCTTAGGCTAATAAAGAAGTACACTAGACCTCAACCAAAAATGAGGTCAATAAATGGACCCCCAATAGGTGTGGTGTGCTGGGCAAGCACATCGCGCGAATTTGCATTGACCGCCAAAACTAATACAAACTCTGAAGTCAAGAGACATTGAAGGGGTGTAGGATTGTGTGTGCTATGTGTTTCCATTAGAGAAATTAGCAGGTTAATATTTGATCACAATCAAGAAGTAGTGACTCTCGCTGGGAATTGGAGAGTGGATTTTAAGTTATGAGATTTCAGGAATTTATAGAAGATGGGAATCAGTGTGTAAGTGCTGAGCCCAGGGTGGGATTTGAAATTCAGGTATTAATTTAAGAACAGGGTCAAAAGTTAAGGACCGATCATGAAAAGAGAGGAATCAAAAGTTAGGGACTGATCCCTGGATAAGGATTGAAAGTTAAGGATCAATCACAAGAGAAAGCGTCGGAAGGTAGGGTCCATCCTAAAAAAGGTGAATCAGAGGTTAAGGACTGATTCCAAAATGAGAATTGAAAGTTAATGATCAATCTCAAAAGAGAGCATCTGAAGGTAAGGACTGACCTCAAAAAAGCGAATCAGAAGTTAAGGACTGATTTCAAAATGAGAATTGAAAGGTGGTGATCTATCTCAAAAGAGAACATCGGAAGGTAGGGACCGACCTCACAAAGGTGAATCAGAAGTTAAGGACTGATTCAAAAATAAAAATTAAAAGGTAGTGTTCAATCTCAAAAGAGAGCGTCTAAAGGTAGGGACCAACTTCAAAAGGGTTAATCAGAAATTATGGACTGATTCAAAAAAAAGAATTGAAAGGTAGGGATCAATCTCAAAAGAGAGCCTCAAAAGGTAAGGACCGACCTTAAAAGTAGTGAATCAGAAATTAGGGATTGATTTGAAAATGAGAATTGAAAGGTAAGGATCATTCTCAAATGATGAGAGCGTCGGAAGGCGAGGGTCGACCTCAAAATGGTGAATCAGAAATTAGGGACTGATTTGAAAATGAGAATTGAAAGGTACTGGTCAATCTTAAAAGAGAGCATTGGAAGGTAAGGACCGACATCAAAAGTAGTGAATCAAAAATTAGGGATTGATTCAAAATGAGAATTGATGGGTAAGGATCAATCTCAAAAGAGAGCGTCAGAAGGTAAGGACCGACCTCAAAAGGGTGAATCAAAAATTAGGGACTGATTCAAAAATGACAATTGAAAGGTAGGGATCAATCTCAAAAGAAAGCATCAGAAGGTAAGGACCGACCTCAAAAGTAGTGAATCAAAAATTAAGTACTGATTTAAAAATGAGAATTGATGGTGTTAGATCCAAAGATATGTGTCATGTGAAAAGGTTCACATTTTTTAGGAAGATATGTAGAATTTTGTGGGGCTTTATGCAGAAAGTCAAATTTCGTGGGGATGTGAGGAGAATTAGTGCAGATAAAGTTAGTCGTGCTGCTTGAACAAAGAGTAAGAAACTCCAAAATCAAGAGAATCTACTTATTAGATTTATTTTCTTTTCTTATTATTTTTATCACATTTAGTTTTTCAAAATTTTATTTTAATTGGTAGATTTTTTTTTTCAAAAGGAAGTTGTTTTGTTGTTTTTTTGTTGGTTATTTTTAATTAAATTTTATTATCGTTAAATTTTCTTTATTTTTTTGTTTGTCATTTTGTTCTTTGTTTGTTGTAATTCTGAACAAACGTGTTGTTCGTGGCTTCCATCAATCGTACAAGAGGCAATTGACAAAAAGACACATTTCCGAAGGAATCTTCATTAATCTGTGCCAATAAAATGTTACAGATCAAGTGTAGGCTGATGCATCAAAAAGTATAATATGAGAAATGCATCAAAGTACATCCAAAATATCTCATGCCAAGTAGACATTATAGATTGTTTGTTCCTGCTGTGACGAGCTCCTAGTCGAGCCGACCTTCTAAGACACTCTTCAGGACAAGAGTTCCTTTCGCATGCGCTTAGAGGTGCAACCCTCTCATAGCTCGTAAGGCAGTAGTTCCTCCAGTTTTGGAACTAGCTAAAATCCGTGCGGTATTTTGTTATGGTCCATCCGTCGGAAGGTTACGGACGCCTTGCGGTGTTGAACTCCTAGAATGCAATGCTTGGCAACGTCTGCTCCATTGCCTTTAAGAACAAGCACTGAGCCAATTGGTAATGGAATCTCCACAGATCCTCTGAACTCACTAGGGACGGCGATGTAAATTTCTTTCCTAAATAAGATGTTTCTCTTACTCATGAATGAGACCGTACAAAAAGGCCTCACGAAGTCCTGGTGATCAATGTGTGGAGGTATGCAATCACCCTCATCATAGATGTTGATAACATAACTATTTGGAATGCAAGTAGTAGGAAAAATACTCCATCTGACCATTCGTTTGATCATCCACATTATCATTGGTGGTAGTGGATCTACTTTACCATGTTTACCATGTCTGAGGATCCTAGACAGATTACCTTATCTATCCATTGTGAAGTTGTAGCAGTAGAGACATTGGATAGTAATCCTCCCTTTTCCTCGCATCCATTTCCTCGGCTCAGAATAGATCCTTTCCATAAGTAAACCTGCTCGACCTTTGTCCCTTAGGTCTAAAATGCAGTCAAGAATGTATTGTTCATCAGTATTGCTTTGTTCATCAGTCTTTGAGAAGACTTTGGTCTACAGTTCTAATCACTCCAATATGTTGATGAATTTTCCCTCTACTCCTTCGTAGAATTTGAAGTCTCTTTTATTTACTTTGCTCATTTTATAATATTTCACTAAAGTGGGAGTCGGCAGTTTTCGTGGGTATTCCCTCATTTGAATGTCAGCGGAAACACCTGCTGGTGCTGTCTCTGGCTCTAATGGAATGTATGCTTCTGCGTGCGTCTGACAGAACGTTTGGCTCTGCACCCCTCGGAACATACAGCTCTACATCCATTGGGACATATGGCACTGCCTCTATCAGGTAATCAGTAGTCTGAGATCCATCATCGGTAGATGCATATTCTTCTAATCTGCTGTAGTGTTGTAGATGTAGGACATTACTTTCCAGGCACTCCACGAATGCCCCTGTTGCTGACGCTCCTGCAAGTACTTCGACATTGCAGGTAGGGCAACCCGTACAGAGAACATCTGAAGCAAGTTGTATCTTTGGCTTTGTAACAAACTCGGACTCCTCATCCATAGCGGGCTAGCTGGAGGAGGTATCTTTCATGCCCGGATCATAAATGTGTCCCTCCCCTCAGGAATAGGAGTGACTCAGGAATAGGAGTGAGCAAGTTGTTTGTCTCTTTCTGGCGTCTCTTCTCTTCTCGTAAGAAAGCTCTCTATTTTCACCGGTTGGTGTTTCTTTGTTGTGTTCTTCATAGTAGAACAAACGGTATCCCTTCATTATCAGGAGCAACTAGGCCCCCAGTCGGCGCAACTATCATGGATGGTAAATGGCTTGGCCCCTCCATCAGGTCCTGTTGTACCATCACGTTCTTTCCTTTCAGTGATGCACTGTCTTTGGTGGCCGCCCTTAGTAGTGAGGGTAGTCCTTCCTTTTCCCATCAACAAATGAAATTCATTAAAGGCCCCTCGTAATCCATGCTGACCTGGTTAAATTCCATGTAGAAATCTATAGTACCACCCCGCGACACTATTTTTTCATTTAGTGCGAGATTCCAACCATATTTAAAGGCGAAGATCAGCCTCTGGCCTAACAATCTTCTGCAGACGACAGGAAAAAAGTCAGTGTGATGAAACTTAGCGTGAACAAGAACAAAATAAAGTATTTATTAAAGGAATTTTTTTTATTTTGGTGAAGAGATCTTTTTTTATGTGTGAATTTTGTTTAATTTAGTAGCATAAATTAGTAGCATATTAAGTTTGAAAAGAGAAAATTGAGGTGTGTAATTTTTTAAAAATTCTTTTTTTTATTATGTTGAGGTTAATTTTGTTTCAAAAATTTTGGACCCGAACATAGATGTTTCGCCATATAGATAACCCCAAATAATTCAACACAGATGTTTCGCCATATAGATAACCCCAAATAATTCAAAAATTCAAAATTTTAAATCAAGTAAAGGCAAGCAATTTCAGGTTACGTGTATTTCTTCAGGTATCATCCATTGATTGGTAGCATGGGTCTTTCACCCCAAAAATCTACTAACTGGTAGGCTCCTAGTGCGTAAACCTTTTCAACTACATGATCCCTCCCAAGTTGGCTCAAATTTTCCACCTATCTTGCAGCATGCAAGAATAGGCCTTTTGAGCATGAGGACGAGGTCACCTGAGGACGAGGTATGAGGACGAGGTCACCAACTTTAAATGTCCTTAGGCATACCAATTTGTCATGAGCTTGTACCATCTTTTTTCCTGATAAAGTTCAAGATGTTGTTGTGCTTCAAGTCATTTTCCTTCCAGACTCTCTAGTTCCTCGAGCCTGAGCTTTACACTTTCTCCTGTTGTGAGTTAGTTGGTGACTGCAACTCTAAGACATGACATCTGAATTTCTAATGATAGCACAGCCTCAGACACGTACATGAACGTGTAGGGTGTACACTAAGTGGGAGTCCTGAACACTGTTCGATAAACCCACAAAGCTTCTAGCAATTTGTTGTGCCAATCCCTTTTATTTTCGTCCAATATTTTTTTCAAAATCTATACCAGCGTCTTGTTGAAGGCCTCAGCCAATCTGTTCGACCTGAGATTGTAAATTGAAGAGTATCGTCAATCTATTCCATGTCTTTTGATGAAGTTGATGATCTTTGTGCTATTAAAAGTTGTCCTATTGCCGGAAATTATTTTTTGCAGTACTCCAAAAAAGTAAACAACTTGGCTTTTGAAGAACTAAAGGACGTGTTGTGCTATAACCTCTAGTAACGACACTGCCTCTTCCCATTTGGAGAAATAGTCTGTAGCGGCAAGTATAAACCTATGTCCTCTGGAAGATGGAGGGTTCATCAAACCTATTATGTCTGTAACACTCGAATGACCATGAAGCAACGATTGGGTGTATCACATTCAGAGGTTGGAGCAAGAACACCATGAAGCAACAATTGGGTGTATCACATTCAGAGGTTGGAGCAAGAACACCCCAAGCACTTGGCACTGATGACATTTTCAGGTTGTATCCATCCAATCAGACATAATTGTTGGCCAATAATATCTGAGTCTCTTGATCTTCATTTTTATTTTTGGTCCTGACTGGTGAGCGCCACACAATCTGAAATGTACTTCTTTGACAATATTTTGGGCTTCGACTTTACTTAGGCATCATAGCCACATCTGGTCGAATGATCTCTATAGAGGACATCACCCACTATAGCATACGACATAGCCCTCTTTGTACTGTGATGTGCTTCAGACTTGTCCTCTGGTAGCTTTCCAATTTGCAAAAATTCTATCAATGGCTTGCGCTAATCTTCATTGATATCCACAACTGTAATCATTGTTTCTTATTTTTTGAGCTTATGTAGATTATCGAGGTTGATTTGAGACAAAAGTTATCTTTCTTTTACTGACATTTCAATGAAATCCTCCGGGGGACACGCCAGTTCTTTAGCGAGTTTTGATAGAGCGTCGGCATGGGCATTATCTCCCCATGGAATAAGATAGAAAGTCACGTAAAAGATTTGCTTCAGTAGCTTCATCTATTATAAGTGATATTCTGCTAATCTTGGTTTCAAAATTTTGTATTGTAGAGCGACTTGTTGGATGACAAGTTGAGAGTCACCGTAGATGACAATGTTTGTTACATCCATTGAGATTGCCAACTCTAATCTGGGGATTAAGGCTTCATATTCTGCTTTGTTGTTGGTGTTCGGCTTTTTCAGGTGGTATGAGAACCTCAACATACCCTTATCTGGCGTGATAAAGATCAAACCATTCCCTGCTTTGCCTGGTATGACTTTGCTTGATCCTTTGTCTTTTTTGGCTGATAAAGCACAGTCAAAGTACATCTCCTAGCATTGCGCACTAGAGAATTCCATTTGTAACACTTTCTCATCTGATAGTTTGTCGTCGAGAGGGGACCCAACTGGCAGTGGGTGTGCAGCAAGAAAGTCTGCAAGAATTTGTCCCTTGATAGTACGGAGGGGAACAAAAGTTATATTTAATTGCAATAAGATCATCAACCATCTTGTTAGACGTGTGGAAAGTGTTGGTTGGGTCATCAAATATTGCAATGGATTAACTCAATGGTTTAACTTTTGAAATTAGTGTAATCTTACGAGAGAGCATGTAATGTCTAAGCTTTTGGGCGGCAAAAATTAATGTCAGACAATGCTTCTCAATAAGTGGATATATTACTTCCATCGATATCAGACGACGACTCAAGTAGTATAGTGTATTTTCTTTACCATCGTCATTGACTTGGGCTAAGAGGGCTCCAATAGGGTCATCTAGGGCTGCGGGGTCACGGTATAAAGTATTAAAGGTTCCTTGTGATAGAGGCTGCCAAAATAAGAGGTGTCATTAAGTATCGTTTAACGTCCTCAAAGGCCCTCTGGCATTTCATTAATGCCGAGAAGGGCAGACACCTACCTGAGAGATTAGAAATAATGTGTCTCAGATATGCCAACTTCCTTTGGAAGGAACATAGTTGTTTTGAGATTTTAGGAGGAGGAATTTTCAAGATAGTTTTAATCTTTTCTAGGTCAATCTTGATTCCCCGATGATGGACAACAAATCCTAGAAACGTCTCAGAGGTAACGCCAAAGGTGCACTTTAAAGGATTCATTTTAAGGTCATATCGTCGTAATCATTCGAACACAATCCTAAAATCACACAAAAGGTTTATTTTTTGTTCCCTTTTGATGACCAAATCATCCACGTAGCATTCTACTTGATTATAAATGAGGTCGCCAAAAATTTTTTTCTTTGCACGTTGATATGTAGCTCCAGCGTTCTTTAACCCAAATGGCATCACTGTGTAGCAGAAAATTCTGATCGGTGTCCTAAAGGCTGTAAGTACTGCATCCTCGGGAGCCATCTTGATTTAGTTGTATCCCGATGATCCGTCCATGAAAGAGAAGATTTCATGTATAGAAGCGATATCCACCATCATTTCTGGTTTTGGTTTTGGAAACTCGTCTTTCAGACATGCTTTGTTTAGATCTCTGAAGTCGACTCGTAGCAAAGTTGAATGGCCTCTTATCTTTTATCCTTCTAAATCTTGCACTTTATTTGATACAACTTCACAAGAAAAGACTGTTTTCTTTGGAGGTATGTAGTAGGTAGAATCTTCATGAATGCCTACTTCATGAAATGAGAACGGTTGTAGTTCTCCTTTAATACAATGTTCTTGTCCTTCCTTGAAATATTTGATGCATTGATGTACGGGTGACGAAACCATATTATGCTCGTGAATCTATGGTCATCCAAGTAAAACATTGAAAGAAGTCTCTGCATTGATGATATGGAATTTTGCTTTTGTTACTTGCTTTCGTTACTTGTTTTCCATCTTTCATTAACAATGTAATCAATCCATGGGACCTTTCTCCCTTTTGATTAAATCCTCTTAACATCATTATATCAGCTGTAATCTCTTGAGCCTCAATGTCCAAATATGTTAATGTCCATAAACTCATTAAGTTTAGTGATGCTCCCAGGTCTACCAAGACTCTGGACAATACAAATTTGTCGATGTTGACAGAGATATAGAGCGGTCTGTTAGGGTATGTGGTTTCGAGCAATAATTCTTCATCCATGAATGTTATCCCAAACTGCTCTTTTAACAAACAAACTTCATCTGAGGATGTGTTGGCCAACTAGCTAAGCAAATCTCTGGGTCAAGAAAGGCTGTAACAAAAGATTCTCTCATCTCTTTTGAAAAGATTAGAGTATCTTGAATGCTAATTTTGGCCGGCAACCTCTTAAGATGAGCTAGAATGTTTTAATCAACCTGGTATAATCCTCCAATTATCACTTGGTTATCTGGCTCTTCCACGAGTGGTGGTGGAGGTAGCTCTTCTCGAGTGACTATTTATTTTCTTTTATCTACTGGAGCTGACCTTGAAGGTAATACTTTCCTTCTCCTTTGATTTACTTCTGTAATTTCTTCTCCCTGAGATGTCGTAGGCAAAATTTATGGTATTCCTTCTTCATCGGAGAGATCTAAGTTAATGGCAAGTGGTGCACTGTGGCACTTGAGGACTGGCTCCTCACTCCTGGTGCTATCGTAACCAATATCGTCGATGTCTTCTCCATTCTCATTAACAATTTTATCTGATTCAATTACGAATTTAGGATCAGTTTGGGAATTAAGATCAGAGTTAAAATGAACAAAATCAATTATGTTATCATTAGAAACAGACAAAAAGTGGCCAAAATCATAATCATCATATTTGTAATACCCCGGTGGGGAAAAAAGCTAATCATACATGGTCAGAGGTTCGAGATTTCTCTTCCCCAAATCCGAGACAACTAATCTAATAAAAGTAGCCCCTATCTTACCCCCCGCGCTATCGTTCTTCATGACATCGCTCTTTTATTTCTCTTCCAATTGTGGCGACTTCTTTGGTGAAATCTCTAACTTGGGTTGAGTAGGTTGTAGACTCTGAATGGCTGCTTGAGCTAAAGTGATTTGAATTTGACCCAGTATCTTCTTGGATGACTTGTTCCAAACTGTGTTCCATCCATCTTTTTTTGCATATGGATTTGTTGGGATGATTGACTCGGCCGAAATCATATTCACTGAACACTTTTTGGGCTCTCTCAAATATTCTTTAGGGATGTTTTATTTCCTTATTTATAGTTTCTTTCGAGCCAATCTTTAAAAATAAAGCAACCTTCTATTTTATGTCCCAACATCCTATGGTAAAAGCTAAAATTGAGATATTCTTTCTTGTCAACTTCTTCCAGCTTCTTGGGTTATGGCAATCTGAACTCTGACTTTTTCATTAAGTTTTTGATAATCTTTGGTACAACCTAATCTTTGAAAGAATATACTCTTTTCCGTCATTCTGAAAGATTTGAACCCGTTCTGCCTTCTACTCGGTACGGTCCTCCTTGGTATAGCTATTGGTTGGACCGTTGATACTGTTGTGTTTGTTGGTGAGCATGCTATAACGATTGCTGAGAACTTTGGTAAGGATGTTCTTCCTATATGTTTATTGGTTGTTTTCATTTATTGACTGTTGCCACTATTCAAAACCTCTTTTTGAATGCTCTGGTTGTCCTTGATTTCTCTGTTTTCTCTTGAGAATCCATATGTTTAACTTCCTCCTGTAAACTGCTGACTTTACTTAGCAATTTCTCGAAGGACTTGATGGTAAGTCTTTTTAGCATGAAAGCTACTGGCCCATGTATGCTCTTGAGTAAAATATCAATTGCATTTTTCTCTTGTAGTTGAAGTTCATATTTCATACTAAGGTTTCTCCACCTCAAGATATAATCCAATAGAGTCTCGTTTGGTCTTTGCTTCTCTACTATGAGATCTCCAATAGAAACATGATGTTATGCTCTAGCAAATTTCTTTACAAACATCTGTTCCAATTTGGCGAACGTCTTCACTGATTTATTGGGCAACTCGACATACCAATCAAAAGCAATTCTTGATAGGCTGTTGACAAACTGTCGGAAGAGTAAGGCTTTATTACCTGCTGTGTTGCCATAACTAGCTCAAAAATTTGTTATATGATGCCTGGGATTTCTGGTCCCATTAAATATCTTAATGTTTGGTGACACAAAACCCTTGCGGTAGGGTATGATATCAAACTCGTTCGGGTAAGGTCTATCCCTTAAAATCAATGCACCACCCATAGATTGGGCTAAGGCCTCCCAAACTTGTTGTTCAACAAATTGTTTAATGTCCTTCTCAGGCATGGTGTTTGGTGAGGAATACTTTATTTGCTTTTCTTATCCATTAGTGGAAGCAACTTATATTTTTTCATCCGTAAAATGGATTATTTCATGTTGGTTAACTACTAGAGAAGTTGCATGATGTGACTGGTATTGCCCATTAACTGTAGCTATGGCGACCATGGTGGCAGCCATCTCATCCATTCACTTTTCCATTTGGCTGATTTGTTCATCCCTTAAAAGAATTGCCCCACACAAATCATCCGCGGTTTTCACTTCAACGAGAGGTTGGGCATCGCTTGCAAATGAGGCAGCTCTAGTCTCGATGACATCAATATCCATTAACTCTTCATCTAGATAATCATTGAAATCAAAATCCTCAACATCATCATTAATGACTACAACATGTTCTCTGGCTAGCTAGGAAATCTGAGCCCTGATCTTTTTGACATTTCCTTCAGTTGTCTCCTCATGAATTATCTTAAGATCTAGAGGATTTTACTGAACATCCTTCACTTGTTCATGAAATTTTGTAGCAATTGTTGCAGCGATATTAGATATTTCACACTTTTGGTTCATTCCACTATTCTACTTTGAGAGCTCACTAGACCGTACGATTATGGTGACTTTGGGTACTGATACACTGAAAATATATGCATTTTTATACCCATATTTTATACTTATTTTAGTGATATTGCACCTTAATTAAAGGTATTTTGAAGATTTCTTTCAGGTTGTTGATTTTTAGGACTTAAAGCAAAAAGGAAGCAAAAAAGCATGGGATTTGGAGTCAAAATGATGTTTTTGAAGAAGTACTCAACGTCAGTTGCCCCAAGGGCAGTGCCGACCGTGCAGAACAACATAACAGTTGTAATTTTCACTCAACGCCGACGGCGCTACAACTAGCTCCATCTATGTTCACACCCTATTTCTAGAAGGTTTTATTTATTTGGACGATTTTTGAAGAGATTTTGGAGGTACCTTTTAGAGAACCGACCTTGGACTTTATATAGGGCTGAAATTCAACAGGAAAGTGACTTCTCACTCCAATACATTCCTCCATGCTCCATTTTCTCCATTCTTCGTAATCCATCTTCATTCCACAACCATATTCGAGTTCATTAGTGATTTTCCTTTTATAGTTTAGAGTTTGTGTGGTGAGATTTAGTGTGAAACCTTCTTTAAGAGTGTTGGAGAAGGAGAAAAGTGGGAGATATCTTCTTCCTGCATTTCTAAGGAAAGGCTACAAGGGATTTTCTTTGAGAGAGAGTTTCAGATAAGTTTTATTTGTTTATTAGTGTTGTATGAACTTTCTTTTATATATGAAATTTGTGTTTTGTTGTATCTTTCTCATGAAGTCTGAGTAGTTCACTCTATCTTTCTCCTTACTCTGAGTGATGATGAAATGAAGAGAGAATATGATGTCCCAATATTAAAATTTAAAATAAATTGTGATGATTTTTTAACTCTGAACTTAATTTATATTTCGATTTGGTCAATTGAATTGTTAAAATATGTTGTGAAACATTAAAATATGTTAATTGAATTGTTAAAATATGTTGTGAAACATATGATCTGGGAAATGGAGTATGAGTTTTACAATAGAGTGAATATCACATTTGATTTCATGAATGAGAAATTCGTTCATGAAATTAAGTGCAAATATATATGAAAATATTCTTTATTGGTTGTAGAATTGGAGAATCTTTAGGGTTACAGACAAAAATCCATAATTCAGTCTTAGTGTTTAAAAATTAAAGCGAGAGTGAGCCTTCAGGTGAAAGGAAGTGGGAGCTCTGGAGTGGGAGTCGGTATCCTCCTAGCCTACCCACAGATTTAAGGACTAAACCTAGGATTAGCCAATGATTTTCTATGCATTGTATCAGGGTAGAGAGTTATAATTGCTCCTATTTGACACAATACAAATTATAAAAATTTATCTCATCTCATTTCTCTAGAATCTCACTGTAGTGGGAAGGATGTTTTTTCACATAAGAAATCTTCATTTCATAAACATAGTTAGTAGATTAGTATTTACTTTTGAAACTTTGCATTTTTGTTTTGCTAATAGTTAAGTACTTTAGTTTTGATAACATCTCAACATTTGAAACTAGTGATAGTAATTTTTTTTGATTTTCTGTAAATTTTCTAGTAAAACTTATATTTGCCAATTTACACCTTCCCTGTGGGGTTGATATTTGGGGCTTAAATAGAAAGTCCTTTATAAATTGATAATGATACATATAATTACATAGAATTTCATTATTAATTGCGTATAATTATGTATATTTTACACAACTTACTTTTCATATAAGGATCATGTTTTTGGCATTGTAGTGGTGTCAACTTCATAAATCCTTATATATAAAAAATTAAGATTAAGTTTTTGGTGCCATTGCCAGGGAAGGTAACAGTTAAATTTAAGCAAATTAAATAATTTTGATAAATTAGGAAAGTTATAGATAATATATATGCTATAAAAATATATAAAAATATAAAAAATTAAAAAATCCAAAAAAAGAATTTTACTTTGCTTACTCTTTTTGTTTATGCGAAATATTGAATATGACGGCTTAGTACATTAAAATTTTTAGAAGAAATGACAAATAACTTAGAAAATCCAATAAATGAGAATCGACAGAGACCTTTAAAAGATTATGCGAATTTGATAGCAGATGAACTTTACTTGAATATTCAAGATCCTGATGTTGCTACTAATTCAATTGAGCTTAAACCTGCTATTATTCAAATAGTACAAAATAATTAGTTTGGAGGATCACCTACTGAAGATCCTAACTTACATCTTGCTAGTTTTCTTAAGATTTGTGCTACATTTAAAAGTAAATCCTGTGAAACATTATTATGAAGGACACATACCTCAATTTAAAGAAGTTTTAATATTAAGTTAACCAAACTAAACAAATGCTGTGTCGGGATGATGACGTTAAACCAAGTGCTTTGTGGGAGGCAACCCATACATATATGTCTATGTATTACCATTTTATTTGATAAGTGTCTCCTATATTAGTAGATAATAATCCTACACAATTGCGTTTAATAAAAATTAAGTCAAATATTGGTATTGGAGAAAAAGTTGGAATTAAATTGAACGAAAAATGAAAGTCATAAAATTTTGGCCACTGGCACCGACGATGCCCTAATGGGCGCCTACAACACCCAAGAGAATGGACCTCAGTGTCGGTAGCGCCAATCGGGAGCACCGACGGTGCTGAGAGTGGTTTGACGGTTCATACTACTTTTGACGGACTTTGCCAGCAATTTGCTCCATAATAACTGCCAGGAGGTGTTTTTAAAGTCCTAAAAACTTCCTAGTACACCTAGAAACTTCCTATTTTTGGTTTTCGTGGCTTCCAATTCCAGAAGTACTTTATGGTATGGAGTTTTCAATGGAAGAAAGTTTATTAGTTTCGACGTGCAGAGGTTATATGATAAAGTTATTACAAATAAGAGATTGATCAAGGAAAAGAGGATTGGTTAATCATGAATTGATCAATCCAAGTGCTCCAATTAACATGCTGAGAAGATAATTTTGTTAAGGTAATGGGAAGTTCTATGTTACACTACCACTGTGGTTGTTATTAGTGACTGTAGTGAAGGGGTTCTATGCAAATATACATAGAATTACACAAGGAGTTGTCTTCATACGAGGTAAGGCTGTACCATTTACTCCTACGAGGTAAGGCTGCAAGATTTGATGCAAGATGTTTATAATTTTCTGACGATAAAAAATGTTCTAACCTGTCATCATACAAATTTCATTTGTACGCAAGATTTGATGCAAGATGTTTATAATTTTCTGACGAATGAAATTGATATGTGAGAAGTACGAGATGAATGATATAGTAGTTTTCCTGCTTCATCACTTAATCCAATTTTGAAGCAGTGGCATTTCTTTATTTGTTCAAAATTAATCCCTAAAATAAAGATTAGTAGAGTCACCAAGGAAAGTACTATTTTAAAATACTGTATTCAAATGAGAAAACCTATTGATATAGGATCAATCATATTTAAATTTGTTATGGGTATCATTATGAATGGGCTAATTTATGGACTTGGGCATTCTTCTACAATTTTTCTGATTTTCAGTCAATCCCATGTGCCATATAAAAATTGGGAAAAAGTTTTACTACCGTGGGAGCCCATAATTCCTATTGAAGATCAGTATGTCGGTAATGAAAATGAAACACTAAATCATTCTTGACATGCTTCAACTCCATTATTGCCACCAACAGTTGGAAGTTTGCTTTCTTTAGAGAATAATTGAAGAAAATTGAAAGAGAACTTCAGAGTACTATGAATGCAGTGGCAGATCTCAAGTACCTTTTTGATCACTTAGATTGGAGAATGAAAGAGAGTTTTGTTCACACTAGAATTTTTGAAGCAGGATTAGTTAGGATGTTTAAAGAAAATGGGTGGATCGAAGAAAATTTGACAGATAAATTCCTATATCAATCCTTCTACAACATATATGTTCATTACCAATCCATGGGAGATAATAAAGGAGGCGAAAGCACTGAATATGAAGCGGAATGACTAAAGACTTTGGATTCTCTACTTGCTTAAGAATATTTATGTATTTATGTAATTTTGTGGATATGAATTGATTTGGTTTGCTTTGTTTTTGCTTTAGAATTTTAAGCTTTGATTATGTGTATATTTTTGTGTGAGCGTTTAGTGCTGTGGCTTGATTTTGAAGCTGATTAGTTTGCTTAATAGGTGTGAATGTGTGATATTTGAAATATGTTTGTAAAATGTGTATTTTAATATATAAAAGTTAGTTTGTTGTTGTTTATGAAATTGATTGTGAATGTTTATTTATGAATTATTTTTTAGATAAAAATTTGTGTTTAAAAATACTAAAAAGCTTTGGAGTAAATTAAAAAAATTAAAAGGAAATTGAAAGGAAATTGAAAATTTGAAAAAATCAAAATAGTAAATTTCCGGCCTTCAGCGTCGACGATGCTGGCATGGGCGCCGACGGTGCCTTCGACCAGAGAGCAGAAATAACCTCTTTAATTCACAATTTTCACCACAAAAACTCCATTTTTACCCCTAAAGTCACCTTAAACCTTCCATTTTCATACTTAAGGCTTGATTTTGGGCAGATTTGAGGCGATTTAGAGGCAAAGGAACTTTGGATTTCATTTTCTCTAGGTAAGAGCTACACTTTAAAGTAAAAATTTTTTATTTTCACCCAAGATTTTTCTTATATTGCCTATATCTGAAATTTTTGTTTTTCTTAAGGATTTTGAGAAAATGTTTTGGTGAAAAATTTTTACTTAGTGGATTTAAGTTTAAAGAGCTTTGCATTTTGATTTTTGAAATTTAGAGTTTATTTGGATTTTTATCAAAATTTTCTAGATTTCCTAAGGCACCTAGATCGAGCAAAAGAAAAATAAAATAGGACGAGCAAAAGTTTGTTAGCTTTAAAGCTAGTGCTCGAATTCATAGTTTTCAAGAAAATAAGAAAGTGATTCTGGATTGAGGTTTCAAAAGTCTGCGCGGGGAGGAGAAGTTGAACGATTGATTTTCGCTCGGCAGTGGGAAAACTTCTGATATTTTACTGCCAGTGCGATATCTGGGATAGTTGTGGAATTTTATGCCAACTTTTCAGAGGCTTCTGATGATTTTATTTTTGTTTGAGAAAAAAAGGTTGAGTTTACTCCAAGAAAATTAAATGAGTTTTATCAATTAAGAGATGTTCATAGATGCCAGTACATTCATTCTCTACTACAAATGAGGCCTTAGATGAGGTTGTTTCTTTTCTGACTTGTGAGGAAGGGGCTTGGAAAGTAAAGAATGGAGTTAAAGTTAACTTTCCCCATTTTATGTTAAATTTAGTATCTAAGGCCTGACATTATTTTATTTCTAAGAGAATGATTCCAACAATCCATCATAGTGAAGTGACCAAGGATAGAGCCAACCTGAACAATTGTATTCACCAAGTGATAAAAATAAATGTAGGCTCTATCATTTATATGAACACTTAATCGGTTGCTCTGGGAGAGACCACTAGTGGATTGGCACACCCTGCTCTAATTTATACACTTTGTGAGCATGTAGGAGTTGATTTCAGGCCTGATGAGGAGAGGATTGGGCCTCTTAGACCAATTGGGCATGCAAAAATTAAGACTTATAAGTTCCATGTTGATTGGAGATCTGGAAGTAAGGCCATGGACATTCTTTCTACTTCTAGAATCCCTACTTTTAGTGAGCCTACTATAAGTGACCCAAGTAACAGAGATTTATTGGACCAAATGATGATTCAGCAGGGAGATATTTTGAGGATGGATCATAGGATGAAGAACATGGAGGCCAAAAATGCTCATGCAGATGGTCTGATTTGCCAGAAGTTTGAATATGATGTTGCTTATGATGATGCCTTAGAGAAAAACCTGAGGGGTGATCATATAGTTTAGTTCTCTATTCACCCTATTTATACTCCATATCAGCAGCAGAAGTTAGATGTTGATGCTGAAGAAGATGATGACTGCTAATCTTTTTATTGGTTTATTTGCTTATGTTATACTTTGTGATTGTATTGTTTGTCTTATAATATTGTTGAGACTCTAATGTTATGTTGTAATGTGAAACTGTAATGTGTCAAACTTTTTTTCATTTTTAGAATTTAGTTTAGTTCTGTTGTTAGTTTCAGCACTTTGTTATATGTATTGTAATTAAGTCTTTCTCAGCAAATTTTATATATATTATGTACAAATTAATGTTTTGAGCCTTGTAGTCTTTTCTATTAGCACCTGCAGTCTTTCAGAATTTATTTGTAAAAATTAGAATCTTCAAAAGGTATGAATTTTCTTTATGTATTTAATGCTTTCTTTCACCCTTTTATTTTTAAATTTCTTTATGTAAATCTTTAAAAAAAAAATTTAAGTTTGTGGGGGAGAAAATTTATTTTAAAAAACAAAAGAAAGAACATAATTTTATTTGTCCTCACCTAACTATATTTTCAGAAATTTTAAATTTAACATGACCTTCGGTATTAGGGGTTAACTTTGGATAACCATATTTATGTTTCTAAATATATAATAAATTTAAGTAATTTTTTTTTTCAATTCTAAAGACTACGTTTTTCTATTTTAGTAAAGGAATTTGTATTTTTAAAGTATTAAAAATCTTAAAAGATTCATGTACAAAGAAAAGAATTAAACTTTATGTAATTTTTAAGTTAATATAAATTTGTTAAGTGAAGAAATGTAAAAAGTTTCTAACTTTAAGAACAGGATAGTGAAGTTCAAAATCATTAAAGGCTATCTAGATATAATAATCCTCACATACATAAAAAAAAGAACAAGAAAGAAAAGAAAAAGGGGATTAACAATGATCCTGAAAAGTTAAAAAGAAGAAAAAAAGAGAGAAGTGGGGAGAAGCTTGAGGAGACTCCTAATTAAAAATTTGCTTCATTTGAATCAACTTAAGGAAAAAGACTTGAATATATTTTCTAAACTTTTTATTTTAGTATTAGCTTAATGAATAATAAAGTTTTATGAAGTTCTTTTTCATATGGATTTTCTAAGTAACTTTAATATGACAAATTGTAATTTTTCTTGAAAGAAATAGAGAATTAGAAATCTTAGACTTAATTACTGAATAGACTTAATTACTGAATATCCTATTACTGAATATCCTAGCACCCTTAGTAGTAACTGGAGTTGTTTTGAATTTTCTTAAGCTATACTATTATTTTTAGAGAACTTAAATATGGAAGTCTAGAAGTTAAATTCTTTACCATAAGTCATATTTTTATGTAGTAGAAGAGTTACTTGAGGACAAGTAACATGTAAGTTTAGGGGATTTTGATACACCAAAAATATATGCATTTTTAGACCCATATTTTATACTTATTTACTTATTTTTGGTGATATTGCACCTTAATGGAAGGTATTTTGATGTTTTCTTGCAGGTTGTTGATTTTAGGACTTAAAGCAAAAAAGAAGCAAAAATGATGGAATTTTGAGTCAGAATGATGTTTTTGAAGAAGTACTCAACACCGACCGAGCCAAGGGCAGCGCAGATGGGGCAGAACAATAGAACAACTGAAATTTTCACTCAACACCGATGACACCAGAACTATCGCTGATGGAACCAAAAGCACTTCAGCCGCCATTTCTAGAAGGTTTGATGTATTTGGATGATTTTTGAAAACATTTTGGAGGCACCTCTTGGAGAACCGACCTTAGGCTTTATGTGGGGTTGGAATTCATCAGAAAAGTGACTCCTTTTAGCTCGAAGGCATTCCTCCATGCTCCATTTTTGCCATTCTTCATAATCCATCTTCATTCCACCATCATATTGAAGTTCATTAGTGATTTTTCTTTTATAGTTTAGAGTTTGTGCAGTGGGATTTAGTGTGAAACTTTCTATAAGAGTGTTGAAGAAGGGGAAAAGTGAGAGATATCTTCTTCCTACATTTCTAAGGAAAGGTTACAAGAGATTTGCTTTACGAGAGTGTTTCAGATAAGTTGTATTTGTTTATTAGAGTTGCATGAACTTTCTTTTATATATGAAATTTGTGTTTTGTTGAGTCTTTCTTATGAAGTCTGAGTAGTTCACTCTATCTTTCTCTCTACTCTAAGATTTAGTGAAATGAAGAGATAATATGATGTGTCAATATTAAAATATAAAATAAACTATGATAATATTTAAACTCCAAACTTAATTTAGATTTCGATTTGGCCAATTGAATTGTTAAAATATGTTGTGAAACAAATGATCTGGGAAATGGAGTATGAGTTCTACAATAGAGTGAAGATCACATTTTATTTCATGAAGGAGACATTCGTTCATGAAATTAAGTGCAAATAAATAGAGAAATATTCTTTTTTAGGTCTAGATTTGGAGAATCTTTAGGGTGACAGACTAAAATCCCCAATTCGGTCTTAGTGTTTAAAAACTAAAGTGAGAGTTAGTCTTCAGGTGAAGGAAAGTGGGAGCTCTGGAGTGAGAGCCAGTATCCTCCTAGCCTAGCCACGAATTTAAGGACTAAACCTAGGATTAGCCAATAATTTTTTATGTGCTGTATCAGGGTAGAGAAGAAACAAAAATTGTTCTCGATTGGAAAAAATGTCAATTTATGGTTGTAGGAGGAATTTAGTAGGGACATAAGATTTCTAAGAAAGCCATAAAAGTAGATCCAAAAAGAATTCAAGTTATTTTGGAATTACCACCATCTTCTAGTATAAGAGTCGTAAGAAGTTTTAGCAGACATGTTTTATTTTAAAGACGTTATATTGAACACTTGTCAAACACTTTCAAGCCTTTATGTCAACTTCCTGGAAAAAGATAGTAATTTTAATTTCAATGAGGAATGCCTGAAAGCCATAAATTTATTAAAAGATAAATTAACCACTACACCTATTATTGTTTCACCTTATTAGACAAAACCTTTTGAATTAATATGTGATGCTATGGATTATGCTATTGGGGCTATTTTAGGGCAAAGATATGATAAAATTTTTAAAGTGATATATTATGCTAAAAAACCCTAATTGAATCTCAAATTAATCACACTAGTAGTGAAAAAGTATTATTAGCTATAGTGTATGATTTTGATAAAGTCAGGCCTTATCTTATTAGAACTAAATGTAATGTGCATGCTGATCATTTTGCAATAAAATATTTAATGAGCAAGAAGGATGGAAAAACACGATTAATTAGATTTTTGCTTTTGATGCAAGAATTTTATTTTTAAGTTATGGGTAGGAAGGGTACAAATAATCAGATAGCTAATTATTGGTTAAGGCTTGAACATGAAAATAATCTTTTCTTTAATGGTGATATTAATGAAAATTTTCATGATGAACAAGTTTATGCAATTAATGAATGACGAATTTCATGGTATGTTGATATAGTTAACTACTTAGTTAGTAACATTTTACCCTACAAATTACATTGCCATAAAATTAAAAAGTTCATCCTTGATGCAAAATTTTATTTTTTGGATGACCCTTATTTATTTAAATAATATAAGGACTTAGTTATTAGAAGATGTGTACCATTGGAAGTAACCCAAGAAATCATGCAAAATGTCATAAATCAGACTCTGGGGGACATTTTGGGGTTGCTAAAATTGTATTTAAGTTTTAACAATATGGATTTATTACCATACATTATTTAGAGACGTTAAGACTTACATAAAATCATGTGATAGATATCAAAGAGTATGCAATATTTCTAGAAGAGATGAAATGCTGCTAAATTTTACTCTGGCGGTTGAAATTTTTTAAGTTTGGGGTTCATATTTTATGGGACCATTTTTACCATTTTTTGGAAATGTATATATATTGATAGTTGTGGATTATGTTTCTAGATGAATTGAAGAAATTGATGTATCTCATTGTGATGCTAAGAGTGATGCAAAATTTTTAAAGAAAAATATTCTTACAAAAGTTGGAATGCCTAGAGTAATTATTACAGATGGGGTAAGCCATTTTAAAAAAAGAATAATTGAATCATTAACTTGAAAGTATGGGATGAAACATAGAAATTGCCCAACTCATCATCCTCAAACAAGGGGTTTATCATAAGTATCCAATTGTAAAATTAAAAAAAACATTGGAAAAATCTGTAAATCTTAATAAAACAGATTGGTTTGCTAGACCTGACAATACATTGTGGGCTTATAAGACTGCTTAAAAAACTCCTATAAGAATGATATTATATCGGCTCATATATAGAAAAGCTTGTAACTTACCAGTTGAATTGGAGCATAAAGATTTTTGGTCTATTAAGGAGCTCAATTATAATTTGAAATTTGCTTGTGAGAAAAGATTATTGTAATTAAATGTGCTTGATGAGATGTAAAATGAATCTTATGAGAATGCCAAAATTTATAAGAAGAAAATGAAAATTAAGCATGATCAAAGGAATTTGAAAATGCATTTTGAGTCTGGACAAGAGGTTTTTATTATAAAATAAAATATTGAAATTATTTCTGAGAAAAACTAAGTCCATGTGGTCAGGGCCGTTTATTGTGATAAGAGTTTATCTTTATGGTGTTGTTAATATTGAAGATCCTAAAACTGGGAGAATAATTAAGGTACATAGACACAAATTAAATGATTATATAAGTTGAAATATTCCTACATTTGAAGAGATCCTAAGATTGGGTCTACCAAACTAAAACTCTTGGATATTTTGGGTTGACCAAATTAAACCACACGCTTTATGGGAGGCAACCCATCGTTGTCATTAGGGTTTGATTTGTTTAGCGATTATGGTTATGATGAGTTTGTAAAGTAATTTCATGTCTTACATCATTATGACAACAAAAAAATTATTTTATTGATGAAAATAAGTAGGGCAAGAAATAAATTCAATATTTGAAAAAGTTAGTTTGGCACTATAGCACCATATCCGGCGCCATAGTGCCACAATTCGAGTAACTCCTTTAAACAACGAAATAAGTCAGTTTTCTGCCCTCTTATTCTCTCTTCCTCTTTATAAAATTATATAGGATTGGAATGGATGCATCACTTCAAAGTTATTTACACTTTATAGAGATTAGAGAGTGGAAAACCCTTATTTAAAGAAGAAATGGAGAGTAGTAGCAACGGAAGATTTTAAGACAAGAAGTCCATGCATAAAGATGCTCAGGCCTACTTGAATGGATATCTTGCATTAAGTTTAGAGCAGATTATAGAAAAACATGGAAAGTTTCAAGAGGAATTGTCTCATCTCCACAACAAGTTAAGTGACATGTACTATTAGTATGAATACTTGGATTTATTAGTATGAGCACTTGGAGTGGCAGTTGAAACTCCAATTCAACCACATGCCATGCTTTCAAGATTATCAAGTAAGAATGTATGAAGCAACAACAACAAATGGATTGATGATAACATTGCTCAAGATTTCTTTTGTGCTCCATTCTATCATCCTTTTGATTGTGCTTATTTGGATGGAGAGAAGGTGGGGGACAACATTGAGCATAATTACTTTTAAGTGTTTTGGTGAAAACCTTGTTGTATTGAGTGTTTATTGTGGTGTGCCAACTTTGTTCTTCATAGTGACTCTAAGACTTTTGTATGTTTGTTTATATGTGAATTTACATCTAATTATGACCATAAAACTATTATTAATTTAAGAAAATAAGTTTTGTTGTTGTGTAAAAAGTTGGTCTTATCTTTCTAAAATTAAAGTTGTGTACTTAAAAGTTTTAGATTGTTGATGAACTCAAAACTTTTGAAATGACCGTTAAAATTGAAATATTAAAGTTTAGAAATCTTGGTTTACATTTGCTCTTTCGAAATATACAAAAATTTCCAAAATTTGGATAGTCTAAATGGCACCATAAGACCACTATTGGGTGCTATAGCGCCACTCATCATGCAAAGCATGGCGCCATAGCACCATACCTCGATGCTATAGCACCGGACTGACCAAAATTTGTTTTCAGCACCAAACAGACAATTTTTTTTTCATTTTTCACCTTGGTTCATCTTCTTCCTCTTCTATTTCGCAAATTTTTTCCCTTAGGCCTTAGATTTGTACACTATTGGCTTGGAATTGAGGTTTCAAACTCTATATTTCATCTTCTCTTGGTAAGATCTACATTTTGGTATTAAAACTTTTAATTTCACCATGGATTTTTTCCACATTGTGGTTTATCCAAAATTTTGAGATTTTTTACGACACTAGTTAGAAATCCAAGGATAAATGTTTTTATGGTGCAAAATATGTTTGTAGGTGCCTTACAGAGTTATACTTTAGTCTCATGGGAATTTTATCAAATATTTTTTTAGATAACACATGGCTTCTAAAATGAATAGAGGAAGAGGAAAACAAAGCTTTGATAGTGAGAGATTCTCTAGTTCTAAAGCCCATAATAGATATGGAGATCAATCACATTTATCAGTTGCATAGTGTTCTTGCTTACTTTTATTTAGAATTCAATCCTTAAGATACTGAACTGGATGAGATCATGGGATTCTTGATTGATGAAAAAGGTTTTTGGAAGATAAAGAATGGATGGTGGTTAACTTTTTCCTTTTCAAAGTTAAACATTCATTCTCATGCATGCAATTTCTTTATTTATGGTAGATTGTTTCCAACTAACCATTTTAGTGAGGTAACACAAGAAAGTGCCACTTTTAACTACTTAATTTAGATGAACAAAACTACTTACATTGGCTATACTATTTAGAAGAATATGATTATTTCTTCTAGAAGAGGAACTACTAGAGGAAACGGTTTTCCTTCTCTTTTTTCCACCATGTGCATTCAAATTGAATTTAAGTATGAGACATGGGAGGAAACTCTACCACCTCATAAGCCTATTGGAAAAGAATTTTTGGAAATTTATGGAAAGTATACTGGTTCTAGATCTAGGAGTTGAGGTACTGATATTCCTTCTACATGAACTTCTAGACCTTCTACTTCTTGTGCTTTTTCACTATATACTATAATGGAACAATTAATTGTACAACAAGGTGAGATTTTGACATTAAGAAATCAGCTGAAGGGTTTCGAAGCACATATGGACCACAATGATGAGTATATGTATAGGAGAGTAGAAATTGATATTGCTTATCATGAGTCTATGGAGAGATACATGAGGGGTGTTCATTCAGTGGAATTTCCCAAATGTTGTAGTTTTACAACATATCACAGTGGAGAAATGAATGAATATGCAGATCTTGGTTTTTGTGATGATGATGAACATGACCAAGAGGAAGATGAATAGTTTGTTTTTTTTTAGTCTTGTATTTAGATGTTCTCTATTGTTAGTTATGTGTTGTACATTTGTGGGAGTGTTATGATTGAACTTGGTTTTTTATTAGCGTGTACATTTGTATTAAACTAGAGTATTGCATTTCTCTATATTCTAATGCTTATTATTTATTGTTTTTGCTCCAGTTATACATTATGGTTACGCTAGAGTTGTCTTCTACATGTTCTTTTAAGGTTATACATGCTAATTTTAGATTTACTATGACTCAACACCTATTTTATAACTTATACATTTACTATTTTCCTACTTAGAACTTATACATTTTTCTCTTTCTTCATACTTATTATGAAATGAACTACCTTAAATTAATTAAAATTTTAAGTTTGAGGGAATGGAGAAAAACTTTTTGAAACTAAATCTTATTTGTCCTCAATAAATTGTATTTTAAAAAATATTTTATCTTAACTTGAGGTATGTTAGGTTAGCATTACATAATTACATTTCTTTATTTTACAAATGTCATAGTAGACTTAAGTAAAAGTTTTTAATAATAAAGGTTAGTTCTAGAGTTAAGATATTTGGTATATGAGTAAAAGATTGTGCTTTTACTATTTAAAGTAAAGAAAATTGTATTTCTAAAACTATTAAGGATTTTAAATTTTACTTAAAAAGAAAGAATTGAAACTCTATGAAAAATTTTTTAAGGCTAATACACATCTATGAAGGAAATGTGGGTAGTTTTATTTCTAAGAAGAGGATGGTAGATTTCAAAATCAATAAAGGCTATCCAGATATAACAATCCTCACTTGACATGAAAAGAAAAAGAAAAGATTGTATGATGCTGAAAGAAAAAAAATCAAAAGAAAAAGAAAAAGAAAAAAAGAAAATATGTGGGAAGAAGCTTGAGGGGATGCCTAATCAAAAATTGGCTTCACATGAATCATCTTAAGGAAAGGGACTCATTTACATTTCTAGACTTTTTCTTGAAGTATTAGTATCTTTACTTGTAGAGCTTTCATGAACTTCCTTATTTTGTAATTCTTCTAAGCATCCTAAGTATGACAAATTACAATTATTCTTGAAATGAATAGGAAATCAGAACTCTTAGACTATACACCAAGATATTCTTACATTTTAGTTTTAAACTGAGCTATTAAAAAGATTCTAAAGTTTCACTATTACATTTATAAGACAAAAACTATAGAAATCTTTAAAGTAAAACTCATTAACATAAGTTATAATTTTTATATAGTAAAAAAAGTTACTTGAGGACAATGTTTAAGTTTGGGGGAATTGATCCACCTAAGAATAACCTATTTTTAGTTTACATTTCATGTTCAAATTATGTCTACTTTTGATGATATTATACATTACAAGAAGGTATTTTGCATGTTTTTGGTTCCAGGTACATGGAATTGACATTTAAAAAAAAGGAGGATAAAAAAGAGCAAAAATTGCTATTTTTGTATGGCACCATAGCGTCAGTTGATGAGCTGAATGGCACTATAGTACCCCAGACTGGTATTATAGCTCCAGTAACCAGCTTTTTAGCATATCCATTCAATTTGATCAAATTTTAATGGGGCGCTTGAAATGACCCTTTCTGATTTTTAGTTATCTGTTAATATGGTCAAATTTTGTATGAAAAGAGAGCCTTTATTAAGTCTTAGTGGGGCCTTCTTGAAGTGTTTGGTTGAAGTCTAGTGTGTGTGTGTGTGAGTCTATATTTTATGTAAGAGTTTGGAGATTACTTCAAGGATCTGAATGTTTAGTACCTTACGATTCTGAGTTACATAGAATTATTAGAAAATTTAGAGAAAAAAAACAAATTAATAAGTTGTACGAAATGAAAAATACATTACATAATAATTTAGAAAATCAAATTGATGATAATGTACCAAAAATCCAGTAATTAGTTTTGCAAGTCAATAAATAGTCATTTTAGGCACCTGGGCGCCATTGTACTCTTTCGCACTGCTGCGCCTAAGGTCCAAAAAACACTCATACCTTAAACAAAAATCAATAATTAAGATATTTTTATGCATTTTAATAAGGACATAGAATTTAATTGAAAGCTCTTATATAATGTAAAAATAAATTTAAAACAATTACATGAATAACTATAGTTTACCTCCCACAAAGCACTTGGTTTAACAACGTCATTTTGACGTTCTCAATCTTTACTCTGGGTGACCCAACATTAAAACCTCTTTAAAAATTAGTTTGTGCCCATCAGTGCCCATCAAAATAAGAAGGTTCTAATCTATGTCCAATAAATTTAAATATTTTTCTAGAATTTGGATGTTCAATATCCAAAACTCCATTTAGGTAGACTTTTATAACAGTAAATGACCTAACCACTTGGACTTAAGTTGTTCGGGAAATAATTTTAATAATGTGTTATACAACAAAACATCTTGACCAGGTTCAAACTCCTTTTTTATTATCTTCTGATCATGCCAATTTTCATTTTTCTTTGTAAATTTTAACATTTTCATAAGATTCATTTCTGATTTCTTCGAGCTCATTCAGATGGAATAATCTTTTCTCATGAGTATCTTCTAAATTAATATTAAATTCATTCATTGACCAGTAAGCTTTATGTTCAAATTCTACTGGTAAGTGACATGCTTTCCAAAAATAAGACTATAAAGAGACATTCATATATGAGATTTATAAGCTATTTTGTGTCTCTATAATGTAGTATCTAATTTAGAAGATCAATCCATTTTGTTAAGATTTACAGTCTTTTCCAAGATTCTATTAATTTTGTGTTTAGATATTTTTGCAAGACTAATAGTTTAGGGTACATAAGCAGTGGAGATCCAAGGTTCAATATAATATTTTTTAACCAATTTTTCAATTCTTTTATTCCTAAAAAAAGATCCCCTTTCTGTAATGACAACTCTTAGTATTTCATATCTTGTAAAAATATTCTTCATTAAAGATTTTTATACACTCCATGCATCACATCAAGGTAAAGCAACTACTTTGTTCAATTTGGAAACATAATCTATCGCAATTAATATATATAAGTTTCTGAAAGAGGGTACAAATGGTCTTATAAAATCCAAACCCCAAACATAAAAAATTTCAACTTCCAATGTAAAATTTAGAGGCATTTCAATCCTTTTTGAATTATTTCCTAGTCGTTGACAATGATCACATTTTTTTATATATGTATTAACATCCTTAAATAGAGTATACCGATAAAATTTATATTGTTAAATTTTATATGCTATTTTATTAATTCCAAAATGTCTCCTAAGTTCATAATCATGACATATTTGAATAATTTTTTCAGTTTCTTCATATGGTACACATGTTCAAATAACTTGATCTTTATATTTCTTAAACAAATATGGGTCATCCCAAAAAGAAAATTTTGCATCGTGAATAAATTTGTTTTGTTGTTGCATTATCGATCCATACGATAAAAGATCATTAACAATATAATTCACTATGTCTGCATACCATGGTACACGACATTCATTAATTGTGTAAAGTTGTTCATCAGGAAAAATTTCGTTAATTTCACTATTAAAATTAAATGAATTTTCTTGTTCCAGCCTAAATAAATGATTAGCTATTTGATTATTAGATCCCTTACAATTTTCTACCATAAAATAAATATCTTGCATCAAAATGATCCATCTAAGTAATCTTAGTTTCTCGTCTTTCTTTTGCATTAAATATCGCGTAGCAGAGTGATTATTATGCACAATACATTTACCTAAAATGAGATATGATCTGAGCTTATCAAAACCATAGAAAAATGTGAATAACTCTTTCTCAATAGTGGTATGATTAATTTGAACTTCATTCAGAGTTTTAATTGCATAATATATAACTTTAAAAATTTTGTCATATCTTTGCCCTAATGCAGCTCCAATTGCATAATCACTAGCACCACACATTAGCTAAAATGATTTCTCCCAATCAAGTGAAACTATTATAGGAGTAGTAGTTAATTTTTCCTTTAATAATTCAAAGGCATTATGCATTCTTGGTTAAAATCAAATTTTGCATATTTTTCTAAAAGTTGGCATGGAGGCTTAGTAATTTTCAAAAAATCCATAAGGTATCACCTGTGGAAATCAACATGTCCTAAATAAATTGTAACACTTTTCACTATAGTAGGAGGAGGTAGTTTATCTGTAACTTGAATTTTTTTCATATCTATTTCGATACCATTTTGAGAAATTTTATGTCCAAGTACAATTCCTCCTGCAATAATAAATTAACATTTCTCTCAATATATTACTAAATTTGTTATGTCACATTATTCTAAAACTTTTTCTAAATGATTTAAATATTATTCAAATGAAGTTCCAAACACTAAAAGGTTATCCATAAAGACTTTTATTCCTTTCTCAATTAAGTCACATAATATAGGCATCATACATCATTGAAATGTTGCAGGTGCATTACATAAACTAAAGGGCATTCTTCTAAAAGCAAAAGTACCATAAGGATTAGTAAATTTTATCTTTTCTTGATTCTGAAGAGTAATGAGAATTTGATGATAAGCAGTATATTCATCCAAAAATAAAAAATATTTATGCTCAGCTAATTTATCCAACATTTGATCCAGAAAAAGGTAAATGAAAGTGATCTTTCCTCCTGATAGAATTTAATTTTATATAGTCAATAAAAATATGCCAATCAGTGACTTATCATGCTAATATTAATTCTTTTTCTCACTGACAGCAACAGTCACACCCCTGTTTTTTGCAACGTAGTGAATTGGACTAACCCAAGCACTATCCGAGATATGATAGATAATTTCGACATCTAGCCATTTTAAATTTTCTATTTTAATTACTTATTTCATTAAAAAATTTAATCTCCTTTGAGGATCAACTTTAGGTTCATGATATTCTTCTAAGAAAATTAATACAAATTGAAGGATTGATTCCTTTGATATCAGATAATGGCCATCCAAAGACTTTCTTATATTTTCTTAAAATCATTAATACTTTTTATTTTTGTAGTTCAGTTAACTCTGAGGATACTATATTAGGTAATGTAGATAAATCTTCTAAAAAAGAATATTTTAAATGTGCAGTGAGTATTTTCATTTTGAGCTGAGTAGATGTTTCAATTGAAGGAATAATATTTTTATTATTTTTTGTATTATCTAATAGCTCAAATCTTTCTTAAACATAATCTAAATCTCCATTACATATTTCAATGGACTTATCTTTCATTTTATCATCATCTTCATGTCTCAAATCTTCTTGTTCCATTTTCTTTTCAAAAAATTTTGTAAAATGATCGTTACTCAACTAATCATAAATTTATATCTTGAAGCAGCAATCATCTTTTCCTTTTGTTGGGTATTTCATGGATTTCAATATATTAAATGAAACTTCTTGACCATTGACTCTTGTAGCTAACTCTCCTTTTTGAATGTCCATTATAGCTCTTCCAGTTGCAAGAAAAGGTTTCCCTAAAATGATTGAAGTTTCATTATCTTCCTCCATAACTAACACAATGAAGACCACAAGAAAGATAAATTTCTCAATATTTTCCAATAAATCTTCTACCACTCCTTTAGGATAGGTGATCAAATGATCAACTAATTGAAGGGTTATAGTAATAGGGAAAATCTCTCCTAAGCCCAACCTTCTGAAAATAGATTATGACATAAGTTTAAAAATCTTTTGCTATAACACAAGAAATGGTAAAACTACAAGGATCTTTAAGTTTTTCAGAAAGCTTTTTTTTGAATTATAATGCTACATTCTTCACTAAGTGTAATTATATCATTGTCTGTAAAATTCTTTTTCTATTAAGTATGTCCTTCATAAACTTTATATAGATCGAGATTTGATCCAGGGCTTCAGCAAATGAAATTTTTATGGTTATCTTCTTAAATATTTCCAAGAATTTTAAGAATTATTTATCCAATTTTTGTTGTCTCAATCTTTGAGGAAATGGAGGTGGTGGCTTTTTTACAATAATTTTAATTGCTTTAATTGGATATTCTGAATCATGAGAAATAACTTCTTTAGATTTTTCAATTTCCACCCCTTCTTTCTCAACTTTAATCACTTTTTAAACTTTTGTCTCCACTTCTCTTCCACTTCTTACTTTTATAGCTTTAATTTGCTCATTACTCTAGTCTTTAAGATTAATCTTAACACTACTAGGAAGAGTTCCTTAAGGCCTACTACTAAGTGCAGTAGCAATATGTCCCATTTGATTCTCAATGTTTCTACTTTCCGCCCCTTGACTTTGTAATTGATTACCCTTTTGTAATACTAATTCTTCCGTAGAAAATTTCTTCTATTTAAACTGTGTATTTTTGTTAAAGTTGGGAGTATAATAAGGTTGAAAGTTAGTATGTCTTTGATTGTTTACATTTCCCAAAGGGTTCACTTAATTGTTCCCCCATTAGGGATTTACACCATTAGAGTTATTATTATTCCAACTTAAATTAGGGCTATTTTTCTACCCAAGATTTTTATATTTAGAATATGAATTATTTGTTCTATTATTTATTGAGTTAAAAGTTTCAAATGATGATTAAGAATCTATCCTTCTTACGAATGAATTTTCCTCAACCATAGAAGGTGTTTGAAATATATTCATTCCAAATTGATCCAACTTCTTTGATGTTGCAGCAATTTGAGAAGCTAAAATAGAAATCGTGTCATAGTCATGAAAAATAGCTACACTTTTTGGATTTACCCTTTCAGAGGTTACTTAAAATTGTACGAAGTTTTCTCTTTAATTAACAAATATGCTTCATCTAATGGTTTTGCATTAAGGATTCATCAACAACAGTGTCAATAATAGATATAAGAGATCCCACTAATCCATTATAAAATGTTTGAAATATGAACCAATCTGGTAAAGCATGTAGTGGAAAATTCTTAAAGAGATATTTAAATTATTCCCAAGCTTCATATTTTCATTCCTCTTCAAACTAAAAAAGAGATGAAACATCATTTATAAGCTTAGCAATTTTTAATGGTGAGAAATATTTAGCCAAAAAAATTCGAGATATGTCTCCCCACGTTCTGATTGATCAAGTTACTAAAGAGTTTAACCACATATTAGCTATGTCCCTTGATGAAAAATAAAAAATTCTAAGTCTAACAATGCCATTCAATACTCAGACATATTAAATGTAGCACACAATTCTAGAAAACTAGAAAGATGTAAATTCAGATCTTCAGATTGTGTTCCTCCAAACTGATTATTTTGTATCATTTTGATAATAACATGTTTAAGCTCAAACAAAATAGCAGCTATAACAGGAGATTGTATAGTCAATTGAATTTCATCTACCGTAGGTTTAACATAATATTTTAAAGGTCTCTGTTGAAGTTCATTTTTATATTTTGATTACTTAAATTGTTTTCCATTTTATTGAGTTCTTTTTGTTTTCAATTTTTTTTCTATAGTTCATTCTAATTCCAATTCATAAGGTACTATTCCTTTAGATCCTAATCATCACATACAAAAATATAATTAACAATTATAAAAATAAGTACTCACACAAGAACATATATATATATATACCGGGAAAGAGGTCCAAACACACACACCCTACAATCACCAAAAAAGAAAAGAAAATTTAAAATACATCTTACACACCCAAACACTATGACAACATGGATACAAAACAAACAACTACATTTAGTCATTCATTGCTAAGACCAACAGTTCATCAAAAAATTGATAAAAGACATTTGCAGAAGACAAACTTAAGCCACATTTAGCTGCCCAATGAGTCAGTGAAGTACCTCCAAGCAGAACATGAGACCATATCACATTAAAACTAACAAATTAACAGTTTTAATAAAATGTTCTATTGCGGTTCCATAGCTAAACTGCAACATTTCTAAAGAATTAGTGAATCAACCTTTATAATAATATTAATTAGTCATAATTTCCTTGCTAACATAAGACCGAAGATAGCCTCATTTGCCTTCACAGCTATGGGAGAAGACAACACAGCCTCCACAACAAACAAGCAAACAATCGAACCACCAAAATCATGTCAAAGTCCACCAATACTAGTAGAATTAGCTTTCCAACAACCACCTGTTTTGATTTTAATATAATGTGCACTAGGTTTATTCCAACCAACCTTAGGCAAACATCCTCTTACCATAATAAGCATAAGATTCTTTTGAAACCTCCTGGCCAAATTCTTTACATTATGTTCTTTCTATTTTCTACTTGTAAGGCTTCTTCTTAGATATCCTAAGATCAGTTGTGTAGTATTAGAAACATTAAGAGATAAATTACTAAAGAGAGCATTATTACAAGAAATCCAAATAAACCACTTAAGAACAACAGGAACATTAGTTAAAAATGTATTCACCAATTTACTCCAAGCAACAAACATATCAGCAATAGAATTATAAGAAGTTGACATTCTAGAACTAATAAGCCTTTCAGTAACCTTATTACCAACTTCAGCTATAAAGCTGCAGTTGCTAGAAATGTGATCAAAAGACTTCCCTTTATTTTTACAAAGTATGCAGTAAGAAGGTAATCACAAACCTTTCAACTTAAGAATACCATCTATAGGAGTGATGTTATTGAAAGCCATCCATATAAATAAAGACATAGAAGGTTTTAACTAAGGATTCCAAATCCTTTCAAGATTCGAACTCTCGAAATTTGGAACTGAATTCATAAGGCACTTAAAAATTAAATCACCAATCCATATGTTAACAACAGGAACATCAGTCAGATTACTTGAAGTAGAAATAGGTAAAGAAGATATAAATTCAGCATCATTTTTATGAACTAATTGAGCCAACATATCAAAAAACTAAGCATCATTAGCCCAGAAATCCTGAACCTTGATATGAATGTCATAGGGACAACCATTTCCCCAACACATCATCAAAATTGAAGGAGCACTGACTAGAACCAACATCCCAACAAATAAAGCCCTCAGTATGCTAGCCACCTTTAACATTTCTTTCCAAATAAAAGAATCTATCTTGGAATGGGAGATTGACATCGAATGTCTATTAAGTGAATATTTAGCATGCATTAAATCAACCCACAAGGAGTGGAGATTGACATCGAATGTCTATTAAGTCAATATTTAGCATGCATTAAATCAACCCACAAGGAGTTCTTCTTATGAAAATGATCCACAAATTTCATTTAATTGACTTTATTAGAATCATCAAGACTTCTAAAACATAAGCCCCCTTACCAAGATGTTTACAAAACTTCCTCCATCTCATCTAATGAATATGATCCTTATGAATGCCATCCCATAAAAAAATTATTATAAAGACCCTCAAGTTTTTTCATGAAACCCATTGGCATATTCATAACCTGTAAAGAATAAATAAGCAAGGAGCAAAGAATACTCTTCAGTATAATTATTCTCCCCTCAAAGAAGAGAAATTTATTCTTCCAGGACAAAGTTATGTACTTACCCTTATCAAATAACCACAAATAGTTAGCATTCCTTTTTTATCCCTTTGTTTAATTTAAAAACAAGATAAGAAAGAGGAAGAGTAGCTTTCGTTCAATTAGTAAAGTCAGATATCTGGTTCTTCTTCTCAGTATTAACAAACTTAGAATAATAAAAATCACACTTGTATGTATTAAAGATCAGACCAGAAACAACTTGAAAGTGATTAAGAACCTCCCACACCTTCTTAATTGAACGTTTATTAGCATTCAAAAAAATAATCATGTCATCAGCATAACAAAGGTTAGAGATACTAAGGTTACCCTTACGAGCATAATTTAAACAAGGTAAAGTGGAAAATAAACCATTAAGGCATCTTGGCACGTAGTCAAAAGAAATAATGAAAAGATATGGAGAAAGAGGATCTCCTTGTTTAATTCCTTCAGTAGCTTGAAATAACCCACATTTATGCCCATTGATTAATAAAGAATAATGGTTGCGACCCAAAATACTTTGAACAATTGAATAGAACTCATTTCAGAAGCTAATAGCCTTCAACACATCCAAGATGATTTCCCACCTTATAGAATAAAATTCTTACTTAATATCTAATTTTAAGATCATATTACCTCCCCTACACTTCTTATCAAAATCCATGAGAAGTTCCTTCACTGCGAGCACATTGTCACAAATATTCCTATCTTTCATAAAATCTGATTGAGTAGAGGAGATAATGTCCTTTTGGAAAGGATGAATCATTTTTACCATTATTTTAGAAATAATCTTAGAAACCACTGTATTCATATTGACCGGCCAAAAAGAATCCCAAAAGAAGCATTACACACGTCAAGAATTAATACAATATCGTAAGATTTGAAGTATTTAGGTAGGTCCACACCTCTGAGGAAGTCCTGAATAGTCATAGTAAAATCACCTTGAATAACCACCCAACCCCTCTTATAGACCTCAACTACAAAACCATCTGGTGCACAACTTCCATATCAGTCATATTATCATGTACTTCTTTAATATTTGTAGCACTTGGAATACCAGTCAGACTCCAAGCATTAAAAAGAGTAGAACAACTATACATATCCATATTAATCTTGGACAAAGAACTCTCATCACTTTTAAATCTCATCACTTTTAAAGACATTTCATCACTTTTAAATACATTAGAGAAGTATTTAATTCCATCATCAGCAATGTCACAATGAGTAGGTAAAAGCCTACCCTCAATAGAATAAATCCTCATAATCATATTATTCCTTCTTCAAGATTTAATACAAGCGTGAAAGAATGAAGAATTTCGGTCACCTTCAGTAGAATTAATAGTAGCAGCTTTCTTATATATACACACACACACACACACACACACACATATAATGATGTGAGAAGCATTACTCTAATTTTAATATATATATTCTTAAATAAGTTTTATAGTTCAAAAAAAGTCTTTTAAAAAATTTACCATAGCCTCCCCGACAATGGCACCAAAAATTTGATGCGGGCGATTTGTGTGCGCTATAATTTTATTTCAACACCCAACACACACGATAGCTATACTTAAAAAATATGCAGATCAATCCCAATAAAATTTACTTCAGTATAATAAGCTTTCTCTTTTAAACTATTTAAAGCTGCCACTCCTAGTGAATTAAGGTATACTTTCAATTTCAAATCGTCACTAGGTTGCAAATCTAGGTTGCAAATAATGCAAGTATACATATCGCTCAAGTAATAAAAGGCTCTAATGGGGTCCAAAATATTAATCCGACATGGAAGTGAAAATTCTTCTGGTAATAACGTAAAGACAAAATATTTAAACTATATAAAACTTATGTAAGTAAGCAGGTCAAATTTTTTTTAATGTCAATATAGAAACTATGTTAAGTACACTAATCTCTAAACTTGAAAGTTAAGTTTACTAAAACTAAACTAGGTTTTGTGTCGAAGAGATCAAATTTAACAAAGTATCATTCCCATTACAATATGGTTATAATCAGTGATTTATGAAATTGTAGAAAATTGTTTTGTGTCGAATTGGAGCAGTTATGTTCTTAATCCCTTTTTACAAGAGACAAAGAACATTGGCTAATATTGTGTTTAATCCCTATATTTGTTGTTAAACGTGGAAGATATTAGCTCTCACTCCAGAGTTCCCACTTTCCCCTTGTCTGAGGGCTAACATCTCACTTTAGTTTCCAAACATCAAGATCAAATGGGGGATTTTAGTCTGTCACCCTAAAATCTCCAATTCTATACCCAATAATGAATAATTCCCTATTTATTTTCACTCAACTTCATGTAATACATTCTCATCCATGAAATAAAATGTTATTCTTACATTAATGTTAGAAGCGTAGCCCTCAGATTATATGTTTCACAATAAATTTTAACAGTTCAATTGGCCAGATTGAAAGTTAAAGTAAGTAAGAAGTCTGAATCATCACAATTATGAAATTAAAATATTGCACATCAATCTTGGTTCTTCACATGACTATATCTCATTGTATCAAGAAGAATAAAGAAGTCTACTTAGAATTTATGAGTAAGATACAATAAAACATGAATTATATATATAAAAAAAGTTTACCAAATAAAAAAGAAAAGTAAAATAACTTAACTCGATCTCCTTCCCAAGCATATCCCTTGAAGTTCCAATGAATCACTTTCTCTCTTTACAATAACACTCAATTCTCTCCTAAAAGTATAATGAAGAAGAAATCTTCACTTTCCCTCATATCTTATAACTTTTAGAGAACACTCTCCAAACTCTCCCACAAACTTGATACTCATGCCACAGCCATTTTTAACATAAAAACACTCATTTAAAAAATATAGAAATGAATTTCCCTAAAGTATCTCGTACCCCTTCAAAATCCGTCCAAATTCAATGCATATGTGAAAATAATTATCCTTGATGCCTAGGCACCGAAATCTGGTGCCTAGGTGTCATCTTCTTTGGATTCTGGCACTTAAGGACAAGTTTTGGCTCCTAGGCACCAATTCGTTCTTTGAAAAAACTACATTTTAGCTCCAAATTTTGTCCATTTTGCATCCTCTAAGCTTCAAATGCCTACACTTAGTATAGCAAAAATAAAACATACATTTCTTTAAAGTGCAATGTCAGCAAATATAAGCCATATATATATATATATATCA
>NW_018223194.1:176094-189736 GCF_001263595.1 Phalaenopsis equestris
TATATATATATATAATATTTTTTGGTGTATCAGGTTATCAAAGAATTTAGTTATAATTTGAATGATGCTGGATGGAGGTGACTATTACAATTGAAAGAGCTTGAGGAATTCTGATATGAATCTTATGAGAATGTAAGGATTTGTAATGAAAAGTTGAAATTATGGCATGATTAGAAGAATTTAATAAAGAATCTAGAACCTAGATAAGAGGTATTACTATACAAATCATGATTAAACTTATTTCTTGGGAAGCTGAAGTCTAGGTGTATGGGGTCATTCATTATGGTAAGAGTTTATCCTTACCAAGTAGTGGATATCAAGGATCCAAAAAATGATAAAATTTTCAAGGTAAATGGACATAGGCTGAAACCGAAACCTTACTTTGATGGTAAGTATCTTTCTAATGAAATCCTAATGTTGGGTCAACCAGAGTAAGATGTAGATACACCAGGCTGACGATATTAAACCAAGTTCATTGTGGGAGGCAACACATAATTATTAGAGTGGATTAAGTTTATTTTGTTCTGATTTAATAGTGTATTTGCCTGATTTTGTTTAAGAGTTGCACATGTGTTTTTTCTACTTAAATTTACATAATTCATGACTTAAGGGAAGTTAAGATGTGTATTTGGACCAAGGGCAAACCAGTGTTCATTTTTGCACTCGAGCCTCGACACCAAAATCTAGCACCTAAGCAACAAAATAAAGAAAACCTAGCTCCTAGGCACGACTGTTACTGAATCATGAAAATGTGTAGTTTTTTAGTTTTTCTGACAATTTTTTGCTATCATAAACTCCCAAAACCTTCAATTCATTTCATTCTTCACCATTTTAGATGGTTTGTGAGTGCTAAAAGTCTTGATATTTCACCAGATTTCAGGAATCATGGATTGCAATGCTTTGGGAAGTTCAACTCTTGGAGTCTTTGATCTTAAGAAGTTCATAAGCAAAGAAGCATAGACACTTCATGATAGGACTTTGGTGAAGAATAAATTGATAAAATAAATAGGAATCATCATGCCTGGAGGGCAGATCGAGACAATTATTGTGCAAGGGCATTGGAAAGTGTTTTGTTACACTAAATTTGCTACTGTGATCTCTCTTGTGAAGGAATTCTTTGTAAATCTTCATGGATTAAGTCATGGATTGGTCTATGTTCTAAATAAGTTAGTGCCCTTCACTCCTTCAAGGATCAACGAGTTGTTCATGGTGGAAGGCATGTCAATTTGCAAATTTTCTAACTTTACTCTGACTAGAGACAATTTGATTGAGTTCTTCATATTCCTCATGGACAATGATGAACGTTGGAAATTTTGAAGTGATTTCAAGGTTAGTTTCTTTGCTGCATGAATGAATTTGTCATCAATGCCTTGGTATTTTTTCATTTCTGCCGAATTGCTTCCTACCACCAGCATCAAGGAAGAAACAAAGGAAAGTGAAATACTCAATTACCGTAATCAGACGGGAAGACCTATTGATGTGAGGGCACTTATTTATAGATTCATAATTGATTTGCACTAAACGGATCTATGGCTGGGCTTGGACACCTTGTTGTTATTTTCTCACATTATAGTCAAGTCCAAGTCTCTTATGAAAGTTGGGAAATTATACTTCTTTCTTGGAAGCCCATGGACCAGCATATCTTAAGGTGTGATAGCATTAATCTCTTTGCGGCACATGTAGGAAGTCATTTTATGGATCATTCTTCATGGCCTTGAACATCATTTACATCTTGACGTGCTAATTGTTTGGTAAGTATCTTTGGTGAAGTGGGGAATACAAAAAAGGAGATATGAGTGATTCATAATAAGATCAATAACATCACTAACCAATTCAATCATCTGGATGGG
This sequence comes from Phalaenopsis equestris, assembly GCF_001263595.1. NCBI lineage: Eukaryota > Viridiplantae > Streptophyta > Magnoliopsida > Asparagales > Orchidaceae > Phalaenopsis > Phalaenopsis equestris. The sequence continues at coordinate 177,945 of NW_018223194.1, forward strand.
CAAATGAAACAATAGTCGGGTCATGCTGCCGTAATCCATTATGCACAAATTCGGATGTACAAGAAGAATTGCTGGATAATCAAAGTTTCTGAGGAATTCCCAAACTATCCCTTCTACAACTTATACGTGCATCAATCACTTGGATATATTAGAGAAGTGGATAGTGAGGTTGATGACAATATGTAGTAGATCTTTTGTAGTGGCTTCTGTATGTGTTTGTTCCTTTGAGGTGTGTTTTAAAGTTTTTAGTTCTATTGAGCATTAGCTCTGTGGTGAGCTTGTAGGATTTCTAGTATTTAGAGTGATTAAATGCATAATAGCCTATGAGTAAATTTAGAAATTGTTTTTAGAGGTTGTTAGTGATGTATATTTTTTTTATAAGGGGATTAGATTTATGTTTAAATGTAAAAGATTGTCGATGTTTATGAAAATTAGATGTTGGAAAATGTTTAAACATGTTGAATTTGGCTTGCTAGGGTTTGTTGTGCCTTGGTGTACAGTTCTCATTATTTAAATTTAACAAAAAATTGAAAAATTAAATTCTGGGCACTAGGCCCTAGGTGTCATAAACCTGAGATCTTAGTGCTTAGGTGCAAGAATTGGTGCCTAGGCGCTGTTCAATTGAACTGTAAATCTGGTTTAAAAACTAGATTTTTAATAATATTGTCAGCTTCTACTTCCTAGTTTTTGCAAAAAAAACATTGTCAGGGCTTTCTAGGGCTACTAAAATCTTGGTTTTTGGGGCAATTTCTTTGCTTAAAAACTTCAAATTTGATCTCCTCAAGGTAAGATCTTTACTTTAATGTAAGATTTTTTTATGTTCATAGTTGATTCTTCTCACAGTGCTCTATGCTGAGATTTTGGATTTTTTTGGAAGGAATGAGTGATGAATCCATGGTAGAAAGTTTATTACTTTAGAAAGTACAGTTGGGAGTTTATAAATATTGTTTGAAATTTACATGGAATATTTATAGATTTTGGCTCCTAAGACTAAGAGAAGAAACGTAAGACTTGAGTTTGATTCTAGAAAATTTGACAATATTGAGCAGTTGAAAGCTTAATTATAATCTGACACTAGGAAAATTTCTGCTACTTCACCGTGATAGCAGTAACTTTTATTGCCCTATAATTTTACACTAATTTTCTTGAGCCTCTGATGATCAATTTTATGTCCGAGGAAGAAGAGTGGAACTTACTTTTGAGCGCATCAATGCTCTGTAACAATTGCCTAATGTTGTGAACTATGTGTATGATTCATTCGAGCCTACTGAATCCCAGTTGGATGAGATGATTTCATTTCTTTCTGACGAAGGAGGAGTTTAGAATATTAAGAACAAACATAAGGTAAACTTCTCGGCCTCAATGTTAAATGCACCCTTCAAGGCGTGACACTATTTTATTTATGCACTACTTCTTCATTCAAATCATCTTAGTGAGGTGCAAAGGATAGAGCATCCTTGAATTTTTGCATTCAATAGATAAAAAAATATATATATTGGATCTATAATTTGTGAGAGTATTTCTAGATGTGGCACTACTGGAAGATTAGGTTTTTTTGCCTTGATTTTAACATTATGTAAGCAACCAAGAGTAGAATATGAGCATTGGAAAGAAGAAATAAAACCTCTTAATCTAATTAAAATAACCAATGTTCATGTATATGAATTGTATGCCAAAATGAGATATAGGGGAGGAAGATCAAATATTTCTTCTCGCTTTATTATTAGACCATCAACCTCTAGAACTGCTGCTCAATCTTCTGACACTCTAAATGATCTATTTAGTGATTATCAGGCTTTGACACATGGCATACCACATCTTCAAGACAAAGTGACTGATATTTATTTTAAGATTATTTATGTCCAGGGATACTTGAAACTTAAACATGGCTACGGTAAAAGTTTCAATACATCTCTGGAAAGTTTTCTGGAAGGAGATCATAATGTTCAGTTTCTATTAGGTTAAGTGCTCCATTTTTGGACTATCTCCCAAAAGACTATATGGAAGAGGAGCAGGAGACTAATGCGGAGACAGAAGTAGATGACAATGAGGATTACTATCTTTGTTTGTTTATTATATGTTTGTTTACTTTAGTTGTGATAGATTTTCTGAACTATGTACCGCAAAGTTTGTTGTTTTGGACTTGTTGCAATTTTGATTTGTTACTGTTTGTTGTATGTTTTACTGCACTACTCTTTGTTTCACTCTACTACTGTTGTTATGCATGTTGTTATGTTTAGAAAAGCTCATGTACTTAGCAATTTTTTTTCTTATATCCACATTAATTAAGTTATACTGCTACTATATACTTGCTTCAAGTAATTACATACTGACATTTTAAACCCCTTTTACAATTTTTTTTTTAATATTTTCTTTCTGCTTCTATATTTTTTTTATAAATGCTTTAACCAATTGAAAAAAATTTAAGTTTGGGGGAGGGAGAAAAACTTTTGAAAAACATAATTTTTATTCATCCTTAAGGAACAATATTTAAAACAAATATCTTTTTAAAGCAATATGGGGCCATGTGGGGTTATTTTTAGAGAACTGCATTTTTATACTTCTATTGACGTTGTGGTAGACTTAAGTTATTTTTTGGTGATAAAGGTTAGTTCTAATAAATAAGATATTAAGTAAAACAGAATAGGAATATAATTTTACTATTTAAAGTAGCAAAGAAATTGTCTTTTGAAATACTGAGGATCTTAGATCAATACTTTAAAGAATTGAAACTCTATGAAAAATCATTTTTAAAAACTAATATAAACTATCAAGGAAAACTAATACATTAGATTAAGGCAAAGGAATGCGTTAAGTTTTTAACTTTAAGAGAAGGATAGTGAAGTTCAAATTGATTAAGCGCTGATCTAAATATAGTAATCCTCATTAAAAAAAGAAAAGAAATAATTAAAAATGATTCAGAAAGTAAAAATAAAAGAAAAGGAAAAAGAAAAGAAAGAAAAGAAAAATTTATATGAAAGTGAGGAGAAGCTTGAGGGGATGTCTTATTAAAAATTGTCCTCACTTGAATGATTTTAAAGAAAAAGTCTATATTACAGTTATGAGCTTTTATTTTCTGACAGTATTAGTTTTCCTTTGTTAGCAGTGTTCTCCAAAATTGCATCATTTATTTTTTTGAGACTTCTATGTTTTACAAGCTACAATTAATTTTTGAAATGAATAGAAGAATTAGAGTTCATGGACTTGATTACAAAATATTCTTATGCCTTATCTATAACCTAAATTACTAAGATTTTATTAAAGTCAAAACTACAACATTAATGGGACAAAACTTTTGAGATCTTTAATTAAACATACTACCAGTTATTAAAAAATTTTTGGAATAAATAAGTTGCTTGAGGACAAGTAACAATTTAATTTTGGGGATTATGACATGCCTAAAATATGTTACTTTTATTTGCACATTTAATCCCTATTTTTAATGATATTGCGCTTTAATGAAAGTATTATAGTTTTTTTTTTTTTGGTGTAGATACACTAAATGGATGAAATGGAGCAAATTGAATGAAAATGTAGAAAATTGGAGTCAAATGAAGCAAAAATGCCAATGTTAATCTGGTGCCTAGGCGCCAGAATCCAGCGCTTAGGTGTCATACGACAGAGAGACTGGCGTCTAGGCGCTAGAGACAATTATCTAGAAGATCCATTGAATGTGGACAAATTTTGAAGAGGAGTTTAAAGAAATTCTTAGGGATTTTAAGAGCTCTTTTTAAAGATTTCTGGAAATTCAAAACAAAGACTTTTTTGACGGAAGAAAAGTGAGTCTTTTGTAGAGAAGTGGATTCTTCATACAGAGGAGAAAGTTTTAGAGGCATGTTCGAATTTGGAGGAGAAGAGGAGAAGTGAGAGATATCTTCTTCACTACAGATTTTAAGTAAGTCTGGAGTAAAAATTGTAAGGAGAGTGTGTTTCAAAGGAACTATGATGATTTCTTGGGAAGGAGTTTAAGGTAATTTTTGTACTTTGTTTATTTTTCTTTGTCTTGTCTTGCAAACTTTTATTTATCTATATATACATGTGTTGTTGTTTCTTCCCCATAAGATTTGATTAGTTTCCTTTATCCTTATCCCTACAATGAGGAATAATTATGTGTAAGAATGTTGTTTAATAGAAGTACTTTTAAAATTCCATAAATTGTGATGATTCAAATTCTATGCTTAATTTACTTGTCACTCTCACCAATTGATTTATTAAAATCTGTTGTAAAATTTAGTGACTTGAAATGGGCTTTGTTCCAACATAGTAAAAATCATATTTAGCCTCGTAGATGAGAATGTAGTCCTTGAGTTTAACTACAAAAAAATAGGGAAATATGTTTTGATGGTATAGAATTGGAGATTTTAGGGTGAAAGACTAAAATACCCAATTTGATCTAGATGTTTAGAAACTAAAGAGAGATGTTTTCCCTCGGGTGAGGGGAAGTGAGAACTCTAGAGTGAGAGATAGTATCTTCCTAACCTAACCAAAGATTTAGGAACCAAACTCTGGATTAGCTAATATTCTTTATCCACTTGACAGAAGGTATAGAATAAAATTGCTCATATTTGGCAAAATACCATTGTTATATGTAAAATTATTTTCCTACACTAATTAAAAACTCATTGGAAGTGGAAGGTTATTTTAGACAAATTTGAACTTTTCATACAATGTTAGTTTAGAGGAGTGGTAACTTTACAATTTAAAGCCTTCTTAGATTATCCTAAATTTTTACTTTGAACTTTCTTAACATACTTAGCATTCCTTTAATTCAAAAGGATTAGAAAATACACAAAAACTTGTGATCATTTATTATACAAGTTTTCTGTAATTTAAAAGTAATTTTTATTAAAATCAATTTTATAAGAGTTTTGGCTATCTCTTTGGGTTCGATACTGGGTTTTTCAAAAAAAAAAATTATATTACTTAAAACAATACATATATTTGCCTAGTACCCCTAATGTTTAAACCATTTTTATCATCTTTATATACTACTTAATTTTTCTCACTAGCTACTGAATAAAAATTGGGTCAAGCTTTTGGCCATATTTCTGAACTTAAGAAATTGCGTAATTGCGGTTCGAGTCATACATCCTCATGTAAATGATCAATAAGAGCATTCAACCATACCTTTATATGCGTAAGCAGGTGATTTACGAGAGATGGGGTTCCTGGAGCTATGGTTGCCAAGGCGTTGGAGTCGACAGGAGAGTGGTGGGGAAGTTTAGGGCACAAGGGAGAGGGAGAGACCGAGAGGGATTTGGGGATTATGGCATGTTTGGGGGCATAGCGAATTTTTGCAGTATAAATAATTCTTTCTGACTTCTTAAAATGGCTTCAAATCTATCCATTATTAACATTAATGCTGACGACATTAAATGTAAGTTGATCGAAAAGCATGTAGGTTAACGCCCCGCCAAATGGTTGATTCAAAATTAACTGATGACATATGGTCATCAATTATTATGTGCTTATAATGGGTGGTGCAATGAGTCGTTTATAAAAAAAATTGTCAAAAAATAACCTAATGTTCACAAGTGACGGTATGCCCTATCGTAATGCCATCGAAAATAACTCAACATATAAGCTGTCGTAAAACCAAAAAACAATATGACATTTTAACTGATGAAAGTTTAAGCCGTTGGTTATAGTTTTTTTTCTTATGGTGAGTACATCTAACCAAGAGTCTTGATCATCGGGATAAGCGCTATATGATGTTATGGACGAGGAGGAGGAATAGGGTTTTCATTAGGTGTTTGATGATATTCTCTCGCCATAGGATTTTTTTTTTTAATTTCTCATTGTTTGAATTTTAGTTATGTGTAGTTGTGAACTTTCAAATGTTTAAATCTGTACTTTTTTACTTTCATTTGTTATCATTGTTTGCACTGGTTGTTGATAAAAATTTGAGTTTTCAGGATGAATAAGCAAGTCATTATGCTTCACTTTGTTGTTTGCAGGTTTGTGAAAAATTAATTATTCTGTTGCTTTTTTTTTCTTGTTCTAGGTTTTGGTCTGAATAGCCTTGGAAAATTGGACACTAATCATCTGTTCGGTATTTGCTGATGGTCCAACACAAATTTATGTTAGACATTGTTCAACAAAAAATTGAATCCAACATATGCCGACGCTAAAACCAGACTGATCTTGCATCATTCATTTATCCAATGAAATTGGTTAGTGATGATATTTACTGGCGCCAAGATAGCACAAATATTTTGCATCGGATATTTGTGACATTAATAATTTTACTGACCACCATTTTAACCGAAAAAATTTTCCCACGTTAATTCAATTTAGCGAGAGATTTTCCCTTAATTAATGTCGGATTTGTCTGATGCAAATCAATGATAATGCTGTAGTGAGATTATATTGAGTGGGTTAGACACCGTGATTTTTTTTTTGGATTTTTTCACATAAAAAATTTTGGCCTCTTATCCAATACTTTTGTTTTATCTGTATCTTGGAACTTCGTGAAAAATTAAGATGTTAAACTATCACTTTATCACCAAAAGTTTTCATGCAACTAACTAAATTTAATTTCTAATTTTTTTACCATACTTTTTCTTGTATGAATAAAATATTGCATAATTAAGGGGTTTTTATACTTTCACTTTCTTAACTTCAGTTAGTTTTTTGAGGGAAGTGTTTTTTCCTTTTATTAGTACCAAAACATACAAGTAAATAAGTAAAATTAAATCACAAAAATAATGAAAATATTTTTAAATAGTTTAAATATTTACCAAATAAACTAATAAACATCTGTACGAACGCTTGACTGATAATCATGAGAATTAGGATAAAATAAAATTTAAGAAAAAAATATGCGGTAGACTGATGAGAAAGCGAAGTCGACAGCAACTAAAGTAAAGAGCCAAAGGTGGCAATGAAGGCGACAATGCTAATGATGGTGGCAATAATTGTGTTTTATGCCAAGCACATTTCATATGAATCGCATACACCAGTTGTAATAAGATTGATGATGATGTTTCTTGCATTTATTCAAGGGGTTGCCACAATCATATCTACAATCTGATCGATGTCTTTTCATATTAAATATTAGTCTCATTCCAACTATTTAACCAGCATCGATGTTAAATAAATAAGTTAGATCATCAATTCTATTGGGAATAGTTTAATTTGAATGGTTGTTAAACATAAAATGAATCCAAAATGAAGATAATTAATTAGGATTATTAATTATTGAAATAAATTAATAACACAGAAGAGTGTTCTTTTTTAAGTATTACGTTCTTCAATTTTTAAGGGAAAGGAAGAGAAAGGTTAAAGAGTTGAGTCTGATTCATTATCCGGAATATTCATTAAAATTAATAAATGTTTACTAGCTTCATATATACAATCATTCTGTAATTTATTTAATTTTTGTATATATAACTGATCTCCACCTATATGTCTAGCAATAGAGTTGATTTCTAACTAATATATTTTGAAAATTTTTATCTTAAGAAAATTAAATAAAGTAATTATTTTGTGTTCCAGAATGAGTCATGCTCAATAAAACTATTAGCTAGTATGTTTTTTTAAGCAAGAAAATTATTTGGATAACCAGCGAAAGAAAAAAATGAGTATGGATGTGAAACACTGGGCCTTAGGAACCAGATAAAGTTAGAATTGAAAGGTTTAAAAACGATTAAAAATGGGAGGAATTATAATGCATCCATGCGTATGTGGACGTGAGGAGCCGTAGGAGAGCAGAGCATGGCAATTGAAGGCAATTTTGACACACATCTATCACTTTTGATTTGATTAGGAGAATCTTGGCGTTTATGGTGGGTTTGATCAGGAAGGCTGGTGATGCTGACTCGGATGCATTGGCATTCCTGCGTTCCTGTTATGAATTTGCAGCCAGTCAGCTGGAACGCATGCATCTTGGACAGTCCCCCGGCCGCCCTTCTCTCTCTCTCTCTCCGGCATGTGTGTTTGGAATGAAGATGGATTTTGGATGTTATGTTTTCTTGGGGCTTGTTCGGGATTAATTTTATTTTGTATTTTTTATTTTTTTTCTCTATTATTTTTAAAATATGTTTGTTTGGTGTGTATTTTACAATTTTAGTTGTTTCTATAAACAAATCAATGTATCTTTGAAACCACACAAAATAATATCTAGGAGTTTTAAGTGTTTTCAAACAAATTGTATCTTTATCAAACATGTTGTACATCGAGAATATGTCGGCACAAATTGCAAACTTCTAATGGATGATCGAAGGGGTGAAGTAGCCCCGCAAAATCTACCTAGGATAACCCAGGACCGCGTGGCCCCATGAAATGTACCACATACCAAGAAGGTGGTGTATCTCAGATGGATGACAGAAAGATCACTCCTGAAGAAAACATCTAATCAGATCAGCTTGAACGAACTTGTCACTTTCCAACTCAGATAAATTGAGAAAGTGGAACAGATTCTCCGGTTCCAAGACAGTTGTTGTGCACCTTCAGCAAATAGCCGCCCAACCTCATAGTCACATGTCCTAACAGCTGCTCGGCCACACCCATGGGTTCCATGGGTAATATTCATGTACAGACTAGAATTCTCCCGTTGTACCCATGTATTTTAGAGTTACAGTGAGTAAATCTACAATAACCCATTCTTATAAATAGGGGGTCCACTTCATGAATAAATGTTACATGAATTAACTGTTTATTACTACATTATTTGTCTCCCTCCCTCGCCCTCTCATCTTTTATTGCTCTATTTCTTAGGCATGCCTCCCAGACATATTTGGATTGAATATTCAAAGAGGTGTGGTGAGCGTTGAGTCATGCTGATGACAAGAAGAGAGCGCAATGATAAGCCCTCCAATGAAAGCAAAATACTTGACACACCCTAATTTTGTGTGTAGGGGTCTCTTACAAGTGTACTTGTCATATCAGTAATATCAAATTTTGAGGCAATTAGATTTAGGAGAAGTTTTATCCTACTAAAGTTGGACTTAGCTTGGAAGTAAAGTTGGTTAAAGGCTTAGCTAACTATTGCTACTGAATTACAAACTACTCTTGAAGATTTACCCTTACTGAAATTCTACTAAATATATTTGAATTGGTGATAATCAAGTTAGAAAGCTATTGTCTCTGCAATCTTATTAGTGGTGTGTAGGAAATGAATACATTAAACTATGAATGTGACGAGCGAAAAATAAAAGCACACTCTTCTTTACCCTCTTTCAAGTGCATAAAATTTTTTAGTTAAACTGGTTTTAATTTCATAAACCCCAATTTGAATACATCAAAGATTATTTCCGTATTTATTTGCATCTCCACATAATATACTTTTGCTTCATACCCTATAGTTCATCATGCATACATTAATCATATGTCTATGGCATGGCCAAGTTATTATGAAAAACCACACATTTCAACTAATCATTTGGCTAGAATGAAAATGAAATGAAGCATTGAAGAATACTCATCACATTAAAGATTAAGAACAAATTTTAAAAACATTCTATTATCCTACATCACCTACTTATTCACTAAATGAGACAAGGTAAGAAGACTACTCACAAAGTATAGAGAGAATAACATAGCACATCTTTGAAATAGTAAAAATCCCCTTGAATTGCGTTTACAAAAAAATTACAATACAATTTAGAACACAATACTTAGATTTTTTTTATTTAAAAAGTGCTAGAATATTCTCCGCAAAGGATCTCCTAATCCTCACTGCATTGTTGGATGTCTTCCTTCCCATACAACTCATTAATCTCACGAAATTCTCCAATTAAAAGCAATTGTAACTTAGAATCTAATGCTAGACTTCATATAGGCTTTCTTCCTGGACTTTAGAAGTGTTCCCCTCTCCAAACATATCACTAGAATATCTAATATTGTCTGCATTACTCCTTAAATTATGCATGAGAAACTACAAAAAATTCCTCAGGTTGTTTTGAGCGCCTAAGCACCAACCTCTTTGTTTGTTGGATTGGGTATGCCTCTTAGTTGTCCGTGGTAGGAGCACCTAAGGCCCAATGGCTGGTGCCTAGGCGCCAGTCCCTTAGATTCCCTTAGCTCCATGTCACCTCCACTTCGCTTCATTTCATCTCCACTTCATTTCACTTGTACTACCTATTGTACCTACAAGAAAAAACATAAAATTTCATTATTTAAAGTGCAATTCCATCCATGAAAATGTGCAAATAATAAAAAAAATTAAGCATGCCCTTATTTACATCAAAATCCACTAAACTTAAATGTTACTTGTCCTCATGTAACACTAGAATATTAAAACCATTTTAATCTCATTTGAGGAGGTGGTTTTCATTAAAATTAACCCAAATTTGATTCAAAAAATTCATAATGTAGTTTAGAATAATTTAAGTAAACAAATTTAATCATAGTGTATAAGAAAAACCTTTCATTCAACTATGAAAACCATATTTCCTACTTACTTTTAGAAAACAATCACTATTCCTTAACTAAAGTACCTTAGATAGTACATAAATAGAATTTAAGCTCTCATTTTAGAAAAAAAACATACTAGTACATCTTTCATATAAGTAGCTTAGGAATGTAGTGTAGCTTTAAATTAAGAAAGAATGTAATGAAACCAATTTTTTTTTAAGTTGCCCCTCAAGCTTCTCCCCACTCAATAATTTTCTCTTAATCACTTTTTTCCTTACTTTAGGATGTATATTTTAATCCTTAACATAATTTTTAGAGGAATTACCATATATGGATAAGCATTAAATTTGTTTGAATTACACTATGATCTTATTAAAGTAAAACATACAGTAATCCCTTAAACTTCTAAAAATATGATTTTAATAGTAGCTCAATTCTTATATAATGTAGATCTAAGGATACCTAGATTTACAAATATGTAACTCTTTTCAAAGATGAAAATGAAAAATCATTATTCGAAGTTTGAACCCCAAGTTAACTAAATAGTAGTCCACTCTCATTCACATATAATTTAAAATAAAAAACTACTATGTTTTACCTGTTTCAAAATTGCAGTAATTTAAACTTAATATGAAATACTTGAAATCTCTTTTAAAATCATAATAGTTTAAATGCAAGTTAAAGAGGCCAACTCTATTTAGATTTTTAGAAAGAATTTATCCCCTCCCCCCCCCCCCCCTTAACTTTGAGCATATTAAACATTGTAAAACATGAATACATGTAGGAAGAAAATATCATAGACATACCTTTTACCACATGTATCTATCAACAAGATTAAAATGCATATGTAGATCAAATATACAAGCATTAGCAAGTAAATTATAGCTAAAGAAAAAATAAAAATGAAACTAAACTAGAAAAAGTATAAAAAGTATTAGGTACACAAAATAACTAAGTCCATGTTGACCTCATTTTTTGTTGAGGTTTAGTTTTTTTTTTTTTTCTCTTTAGTAGCCTAGGGTCTAGCCATAGGACTTTTCATGTTGACTATTCCTAGAAAACTAGACTTGGAACCCTCACCATTAGAATTTCTACCCTCTTCTTTACTCAACCTGGAGTTCCACATATTGCTCCCAACTTCTATGTACTTAGTAGGTGGGGTCACTGTGGGGGAAACTCAGGATGAGTCACCCTTAGGATTGTTGGACTTTAGGGTTGGCCTTGATGAAGCTAAGACACTCACTACACTCATCTGCACTCACAATCACTCACAACCCTGAACTCAAATTTCTAACCTAGATCCCTTGATCTTTTGAGATACTCATGTAGATGGTCCCCTAAATCTACTAGCCCTAGGGCGGTGGTTTAGCTAAGACCACTATGTAGAGGACCCAAAATGGGGTTTCCTTTGGTCCATGGCTTATTGGTGATGATTG
>NW_018223194.1:190071-190764 GCF_001263595.1 Phalaenopsis equestris
CTCGATTGACCCCAATTCCAATCCTAAACTCAAATTCACTATTGATATGACCAAACCAAACCAAATACAAGCTCAACTGGTCCATTATTTGAACCCAATTTTGATTTAGGTCAAAACCCCAATTTTGACCATATGACCTAATCTCACCAAATTGAACCCATAGCCTAGTCAATTGGCATCAATTGATGTTGAAATATCTTAATAACATTCATATACATCAAAATCAACCACCAATTTACCTTGGTGAAGCCTCAAATCCATTTGATTTTGGCCTAAATCCAAAATTCCCAAATTTAGCCCCAAATTGGCTAAGTCCCCAAATTTCACCCAATTGATTGACTTAACCTCCAAATTGGCATCCAATTCATGTTGAAAACTATTCATGAGGCCCCTATTGACCATTTACAACAATCAATTTAGACTTAGCCCAAGGCTAACCCAAGCTAGACCCAAGCCTAGCCCAACATGACCAAATTGATTAAAGTTCAAAATTCCCTCAAATTGACCCTTCAATTGGACTCAAAACCACTTCCATCCTTCACCAAAGTTATTCCTTATGATCATCTACATCAAATTCAACAATAAATTGGACCAATTGATATGTCTAGCCTAACCTAAACCCAAGTTTTGGTCATTTGCACCCACTTGGACCCATACACTAAATGTGACCTAACCACCCTAAGGCCACCAAAT
>NW_018223194.1:191156-191798 GCF_001263595.1 Phalaenopsis equestris
CATTCCCATTGTCGAGGCCCAATTTTGAGCACGAACCCCTGTCGGACAAAACCCAATACACCTCCACACTCCACCAAACTTCGATTATTTGTGCCCACACCTTCACAAGAGTGAAAAAAGCCAAAGCCCCATCAAATCCCTCTTCCACGGAGCCTCTACCATAGCTCTAGACCAACACCCAAATCCGGCCGTGATCAAATTCATACCTAGGCCTTACACCAGGACCAGGGATATAATCCCTAACCTCCTTGGACCCCAACGAACGTGCCAAGCACCTCTGATCGAAGCCTCACTTTTGAGAGCATAGGTATAAAACTTCTCCTCCTCCCGAGCTTATTTTGATTCCCCATTTACTTAAGCTTGATTTCATGGCATCTTAGCTGTATGGACGTGTTCGTCTCACTTAGACGAGTACATAGGATCAAACCTGAAGTGATTTGGTTGAGTCTAGGGAGAGATCTTAATAGGTAGAGATCTTAAGGTTTTAGTGTGGACGGGCACAGGATCATTCAATCGGGGACGATGATGGGAAGCCGTTCGATCAAGTGTGTATCAAATGAACGGGGCAGATCGGACCGGATAGCGCCGCGGGACATAAACAGCGGGCCGAGTCAGCAGCTACGTGGACGGCGACGTCCCAGC
>NW_018223194.1:191905-192565 GCF_001263595.1 Phalaenopsis equestris
CTATTTATTTAAATACCCTTAACTTAGAAAATACATAACTTTGTGTAGAAAAATCACAAAAATAAAATAAAAATACCTTTTTGCTCAGTGAACAGAGGAGAATAATGTGGAATATTTTTTAAGTTCATTTGATGCATAAAATATTTTTTAATTAATTAAACACTGTTTTAAATCATTTGATTGTCCATGTATATTGACACATCACCTTGGCTTGAAATTTTGACATATTGTAGCCTCTGTAAGGGCGAACATTCTCTGATTTTTCTAAAGTCAGATGAGGTTCCTATACAGAAATCTATACTTTTCAGGTTATTTCACATCATGGAAATTAGCACATTGGTTATAAATCCCAAGAAAATTTTAGAAGGTCCACCATGACAAGAGAAACTTTCGCAAATAATTTCATGGGTCAAGTCATTTAAAACATCCTTAAATTTTTCAAATACTAAATCACTAAAATAATTAATTTTGAGTAATATAAAAATTTAAATGACTTGATTTTTCATCTCTACTGTGATTTATGATCCAGAGAACTCATCATAAAAGTTTCAAAATATTTTGAGTTCATTTAATAACTTAAATTAATTTTTAAAGATAAATACCACTCTTAACACTTAAATGATTTTTAAAAATCAAAATATAACTCAAAAAACTATGAAA
>NW_018223194.1:192712-193990 GCF_001263595.1 Phalaenopsis equestris
ACTCATGGAAATATTCTAAATTGCTTCCTAATTGCTTAGGAACAATTAGAATATTTTTCCTGAGTTTCTAAATAAAGATATTGAATTTTAAAGCTTAAAAATAACTTTTAAAAAGCTAAAAATAAGTTTTTCATTAAAATAATTCCAATAAATCAAAAATAAATCACAAAAATATAAAATTTTCTCCTTTGAGTTCTATGACCTTAGGGAGATTTTTCAAAAATATAAAACTTAATTTTCACCACCTAAAATATTTTATTTTTATTAAATAGCCCAGAATTTAAAATAATTCTTATAAATCACGAAAAATTCAAAAAATTATAAAATTTCTTCTAAAGGCTTCTCTGGTCTAGTTCTACCTCCAGTAAAAGTTACAAAGGATTATAATTTACCTTGGTCAAGTTAGGAATTTCTTTGAAAAAACTTATTTTTGCATGAAAATAATTATATAAATTAAATTAAATTTTGAAAAATCATGTTTTCTCCTCTGATGTCTTAATTGACCCATGAATGAGATAGGATAAAGTTTTTAAAGTCATTTGAATTGAATATGACAAATTATGAGGTGTTAGAGCCTTAGGGGCAAATGTGTAATTTTAGAAATTTAGCCTTAATTAACATTTAGGCTTAAGTTAAGGAGGGGAATGGGTAACCTCTGATCTTAGTCAATTTATTTGATGTTTAAAACACAAGGGGTTAATTGGTAGAAACCAATTTCATTTTTCTCATTAAAAAGATAAGTTAATAAATTTCTAAATTATTAAGATTTGGAAGTTTTTTAAAATTAGATGATCCTAGACTTAGGGGTATGACTTTGGAAGCCAATAATTTATCAATTTAATACCCCTATCTTGATTTTCAAATAAAATCCAAATCATGAATCATGATCACTTAAAACTTAATCCTTTCTTAAATCTAATTATGACACTCACCTAGGTCTTAAGGGCTTAGTGATGACTTAGGTTAAATAAAAAAAATTGACTAAAAAAAGGATTAGAGAAATAAACATAATTGTGTCGAACATCCTTGAAACACCACTAAGCCCAATTAGGATTAAAATTTGGCTAAGTGTTCAAATTACACTAAGTTGCCCCTTTAAGGAGCTTCAACCACATAATTCTTAAATTGAATGATAAATGATAATTACCCCTTTCTTAGGGATAATTGAGACATCAATGTTCACTGAGCATTAAGGATATTTACAGGATGAAATATTAAGCAACATAATGAGTTTAAATGGACTCGAGACTTTTCACCAGTTGGTGAGAGGGAGGCATG
>NW_018223194.1:194400-208501 GCF_001263595.1 Phalaenopsis equestris
ATCCAATAGAAAATAGTGGTGCCAGAACGAGGGAACCGTAGGATCCTAATCGGTGTCGCTTTAATCAACCTTAATATGCCCTCATAAAATTTAAAGAATTTCAACCATAAGGCCACCTGATTTGATATTATAACTTGACACACTAGATAACTCAAACTCGTCGTAGCAGGAGCTTGGAGCTAGCATGGTGGGCAGCACGACCATCTTCAACAACAAATTCTGTCTTCCCCAGCTAATCCATTTTTCCATCCTTAGACTTAAAACAACAAAGCCATAGGTCTTCGAGGTTGCTTGCTTATGCAACGTAAATCCTCACATCATCTTTAGGCCTTTGTATAGCTCTGCTATATAATATAAGCCCTAACTCGTCTTAAGATTCTTAGGTTGTCGTTTGTCACGACCTAAATCCTCACATCTTCCAGGCTATTTGTGTGATCATTTCACACAAATGTAAGCCCTAAGTAATAAAATTTGCAAGATGAAACACCTAAATATTTCTCCTAAAAATTGAAGCCAAACATTAGAATAGCTCGGGAAGTCAACGGAGTTCTCTTCTCGATCCATGACATCCCCTAGTTCTTTTTTCTTTAGATTCTACAATAAAATGTTCACAATTTGAACCAACCAATTTCGTTGAAGAGTCCTTCCCTTTGAAAATCTTTGAAGATAATATTGCTTGATTTTTATCGAGAGTCTTCTTAGGTGGCTTGGGTCATTTAAGATGTAATTAACTATAGGGGCTCGCCCCTAAATTATAGGAAGCTTTTCCTGAACTCAGAATAATATAAACCCTATTTAATCATTTATATTAAATAGGGGAACTTGTCGGCAAATACAAAGGTTTCGCAGACCAAACGGACGTCATACTTACTTTATTCTGATCGAGCCTCATCCTCAATTCTTATGTTTATCCTTCGGGATAGATACAGCTGATCGAGCCTCATGCTCAATTCTTGTGTTTATCCTTCGGGATAGATACAAGATATGAGGTACAGTGCTCTTTCATTTTAAACTACGAAAAATATGGGGTTAGTTTGATTTCATACTTCAACATCCTTCCGAAGCGGGCGACTGAATTTCGTTTCCGATGACCGACAGCTTCTTACGGCCAACCCCCCACAAACCAACCCGAAATAACGCCGACAAGGAGATAATGTTTTCTGTTTAATTTTCGCTCTTAATAGAGCCTAGAGTCAGTTCTCCAATAGGTGTATCCAAAAACTCTTCAAAAGGTTGCTGATTTTTAGCACTTGAAGCAAAAATGAAGCAAAATGGATGGAATTTAGAGTCAAAATGGAATTTTAGAAAAAATGTTCAGCGCCGACTGCGTGAGACTAGGCGTCAACGATGCCATTTGACAGAAAGCACAGAATTAATTAATGGGCCACTGGCGCCGACGACATCAATGTCGGTGCAAGACCTCTTTCTAGAAGATTAAATGGATTTGGACGCTTTTTGAAGAGTTTTTGAATGCACCTCTAGAAAAACTGATATTAAGCTCTATTTAGAGCAAAAATTGATCAAAAAAAGCCCCCCTTCCCCCCACGAGTCCATCAGTCCTTTAGTTCATTAGAGTTTTGAGTTAGTTCTTTGAGTTTTGTGGTGAGTGTAAGTGTGAATTATTTTCTAAGAATATTTTCTAAGAATTGTTGGAGAGTATTAGAGAGGGAGAGAAGTGAGAGATTTCTTCTTCCTAAATCTTCTAAGAGAGAATCAAGAGTATTCTAAATAGAGAAAGAGTCCAAGAGAGGCTACAAGGGATTTTCTTTGAGAAAGAGTTTCAGATAAGTGCTGTTTGTTTATTATTGTTTTATGAACTTTCTTTTGTATATGAAATTTTTATTTTGTCATATCTTTCTCATAAAGTCTGAGTAGTTTTTTTTATCTTTTTCCCTACTCTAAGATATGATAAAATGAAGAGATAATTTGGATGTGCCAATTTTAAAATATAAAAGAAATTCTGATGGTTTTTCCACTCTATTTTTAATTTAATTTTCAATCTGGCAGATTGAAATGTTAAGATCTGTTGTGAAACATATGATCCGGGAAATGGAATATGAGTTCTACAATAGAGTGAAAATCACATTTAATTCTATGGAGGAGTGTTTTGTTCTTGGAATTAAGTACAAATAAATAGGGAAATATACATTGTTGGGTGTATAATTAGAGATTTTAGGGTGACAGCCTAAAATCCCCAATTTGGTCTTAATGTTTATAAAAATTAGGTCTTAGTGTTTAAAGACTAAAGCGAGTTTTAGCCTTCCAGGGAAGGGAAGTGGGAGCTCTAGAGTGAGAGCCAGTATCCTCCTAGCCTAACCACGGATTTAGGGACTAAATCTGGGATTAGCCAATGATTCTATATGACACTGAATAAGGGTAAAGAATTAAAATTATTCATATTTGGCACAATATAGATTTAAACCATTTATCTCATCTCATTTAACTAAAAACTCATTGTAGTAGGAAAAATATTTTTTCGTATTATATAACTTTATCACATAAACATAGTTTTAAATATAGTTTCGTAGTTACTGTTTAACTTTGCATTACAATTTTGCTAGTTGTTAATTAGTAAGTTTGGATAGTACCTTAAATATTCAAAATTAGTGACAGTATTTTTATTTTATTGTTGTAGGTGTCTTAGTTAATTTGTCATTTCAAATTTAAACCTTTCTCGTGGGATCGATATTTGGGGCCTAAACATTAAGTCTTGTATTACTTGATAATGATGCATATACTTGCATAGAATCCCAACATAAATTACTTAAATTTCTTATTCATAAAATAACACATCAACGCATCAAGTTTTTGGCACCGTTGTAAAGTGGAGTCTACTTTATAAATTTTGCACAACCGTAATTATTGGGGATCAAGTTTTTAACATCGTTGTCGGGGAAAGTCAAGGTAAATTAAATAGATTTGGTGAATTAGAAAATTTAGTGATAAAAATTAAAAATTAAAAATTAAAAATTAAAAAATTTAAAATCATAAAAAAATTATATATGTATTTAATAGTATTTTAAAGAAAATTTTCTTTGCTTATTATATTTATTTATGCGTAGTATTGAATCTAAGGGTTTAATACCTTACGATTTAAAATTAGAACATACTATTATAAAAGTACAATAAGAGAAAAAATAAATTAATAATTTGAATAAAATGGTGAATAACTTAGATAATCAAATAAATGAAAATCGCCAAAGACCTTTAAAAGATTATGCTAATTATACAGTAGATGAGCTTCACTTGACTATCTAAAATCATAATATTGTTGTTAATTCATTTGAGCTTAAACCTGCTATTATACAAATGGTACAAGATAATCAGTTTGGAGGAACACCTATTGAAGATCCTAACTTACATCTTGCTAGTTTTCTTTAAATATGTGATACTTTTAAATATGACGGAGTGTTTAATGATGCTGTCAGGCTCAGACTTTTTTCTTTTTCACTAAGGGATAAAGATAAAGCTTGGTTAAATTCATTAACAATTGGATCTATCAAAACTTGGGGAGAACTATCACAAAAAAATTTTGGTTAAATATTTTCCACCCTAAAAAACTACTAAGCTTAGAAATGATATTACATCTTTTTATCAATTTGAAGGAGAATCGATATATGAAGCCTGGGAAAGATTTAAGGATCTCCTTAGGAAAAGTCCACACCATGCTTTTCCAGATTTTTTAATAATTCAAATTTTTTTACAATGGATTAGTAGGATCACTTAGATCTATTATAGATGTTGGTGCAGGTGGATCATTAATGTCAAAACCTAAGCATACTCTTTAATAGAGGAAATGTCTACTAATAATTTCCAATGACCCTTTGAATGGGTAAATTTTCAGAGAGTAGCTAGTTTTCATGATTATGATGCAATGTCTATTTTAGCATCTCAAACTACTTCTATATCAAAAGAGATTGATCAAATTGGAGTGAACTATTCTTAAATACTACCAGTACTAGAGGAATATTCACTAAAACAGATAATTGATACTCAATCATCTTATGAAACTTTGAATGTCATAAATAATCAAAATAATAATCCCTATTCTAATTATTATAACCTGGATGAAAAAATCACCCTAATTTTAGTTGGAATAATTATAACAATTCAGTGAACCCCTGAGGAAATTTAGTTAACCAAGGAAATACTAACTATCGCCCTTATTATCCTCCTAGATTTAACTCTAACCCTAACCCACAAGTTAAGGAAAAGAAGTTGACTATGGAAGAAATAATGTTAAACATGGGAAATTAAATACCAAATCAAGGGGTCGCTATTAGAAATATTGAAAATCAGTTAGAACATATAGCAACTACACTTAGTAACAGACCTTCAGGAATTCTTCCTAGCACTGTGAAAGTTAATCCAAAAGATCAGAATAAGGAGCAAATTAAAGCTATTTAATTACAAAGTGGAAAAGAGGTGTAAACAAGAATCTAAAGAGAAATTGAAGTAGAGGAGGAGAAGGAAGATATTGAAAGCAACCACAATGAAAAAGAACCAATATAAGTATCTTCAAAGAAACCACCACCTCCGTTTCTTCAACGATTGAAGTAGAAGAATAAAGACAAAAAATTTAAAAAATTTTTGGAATTCCTTAAAAAAGTTAACAATAAATATTTCTTCCATTGAGGCTTTGGAACAAATGCAAGTTATGTGAAATTTATGAAGGATATATTAAACAAGAAAAGTTTGTAGATCACCAGACCGCTGTACTTAATGAAGAGTGTAGTGCCATTAATAAAAAGAAACTTCCTGAAAAGTTAAGAGATCCTGGTAGTTTTACTATACCTTGTGCTATTGGTGGAATTTTTTTTTGAAACGCCTTATGTGATCTAGGAGCTAGTGTTAACCTAATGCCTCTATCAATTTTTAAGTGTTAAGATTTAGGAGAAATTTCCCCTACTACTGTAACTCTTCAGTTAGCTAATCGATCAATAACTTATCCTAAAGGAGTTATAAAAAATGTATTAGTGAAAGTGGATAAATTTATTTTTCTCCTAGACTTTATTGCATTAGATATGGAAAAAGATAAAGAGATTCCTATTATTTTGGGGAGACCGCTTCTTGCAACAGAGAGAGCAGTGATAGATGTGGAAAAAGGAGAATTAATAATGAGATCAATGATCAAGAAGTAACATTAAATATTACAAAAGCTCTGAAATATCCTGTAATATAAATGAAAGTTATAATGAATGTTTTAGGATGGAAGTTAATGATTATCTGTATAATGAGCAATTTAAGGGAATGTTTGAATAAAAATTAAGGCAAGAAGAGTATTTTGAGAATGAGAATGAAATAAAAGAAGAGAATTTAGATTATGTTCAGGATAAATTTGAAACTTTAGGCCTTTTAGAAAATGATAATAAAAATCTTATTCCTTCAAATATTAAACTAACTAAACTTGAACTGAAAGTATTACCTGCCCATTTAAAATATGTGTTTGTTTGGAGATTTATCTATATTTCCTATCAATATATCTTCTAATTAACTGAAATTAAGAACAAAATTTAATAGAAATGTTGAAAAGATATAAAAACGCTTTTGGATGGACTTTAGCAGATATTAATGGAATCAGTCCTTCAATCTTTATGCACTGAATTCTATTAGATGAACAATACGAACCTAAAACTAATCCTCGGAGGAGATTAAACCTAACAATGAAGGAAGTTGTTGAAAAATAAATCATAAAATGGTTAGATGTTGGAATTCTATATCTTATTTCATATAGTGCTTGGGTAAGTTTGATTTAGTGTGTTCCAAAGAAAGGAGGAGTGACAGTTGAAGTAAATAAGAAAAATGAATTAAATCAAGTAAGACAAGTTACTGGTTGGCTAATTTGTTTAGAATATAGAAAATTAAACATGGCCACCAGGAAAGATCACTTTCCTTTAAACTTTCTAGACCAAATGCTGGATAGATTGCCTGGAAATAAGTATTACTTTTTTCTAGATGGTTATATCGGGTATCACCAAGTTCCAATTCCTCCTAAGGATCAAGAGAAAACAACATTTACAAGTCCTTATGGAACATTTGTTTTTCATAGAATGTCTTTTGGACTGTGTAACGCACATGCGATATTTCAAAGATGTATGATATCAATTTTTATTAATTTAATTGAAAGTGGAATGTAAGTATTTATGGATAATTTTTCTTTATTTGGAACTTCATTTGAATTATGTATAAATAATTTAGAAAATGTTTTGAAATTATGTGAAAAAAATTAACTTAGTACTAAATTGGAAAAAATGTCAATTTATGGTTGCACAAAGAATTGTACTAGGGTATAAAATTTTTGAAAATGACAGGGAAGTAGATCCAGCTAAATTCAAGTTTTTGTGAAATTACCACCTCATACTACAGTTAGAGGGGTGAGAAGTTTTCTAGGATATGATGGATTCTACAGGAGTTATATATAAAATTTTTCAAAAATAACTATGTCATTTTGCCAACTTTTAGAAAAAGCTATGAAATTTAATTTTAATGAAGAATGCATAAAAGAATTTGAACTATTGAAAGAAAAATTAATCACCGCACCTACAATAGTTCCAACTGACTGAGAAGAGCCATTTGAAAGAATGTGTGATGCTAGTGATTATAATATTGGAGTTGTTTTAGGACAAAGGCACAATAAAGTTTTTAAAGTAAAATATTATGCTAGTAAAACACTTAAAGATGTTTAAATTAATTACACCACTACTGAAAGAGAGTAATTAGCTATTGTCTATGCCTTTGATAAGTTTAGACCTTACTTAATTGGAGCCAAATGTATAGTGCATAGAGATCATTCTGCTATCAAATATTTGTTGCAAAAGAAGGATGCTAAACCAAGATTAATTAGATGGATACTTCTACAACAAGAGTTCAATTTTATGGTAGTTGAAAGAAAGGGAAATGATAATCAATTAGCTCATCATTTGTCTAGACTAGAATAAGAAATATTAATTAATTTTGCAAATGAAATTTTGGTAACTTTCCCTAATGAACAATTGCATAATATTGATATAAAGGATATGCCATAGTATGTCGATATAGAAAATTATATTGTGAGTTATATTCTGCCACCAAATGTTAAGAATCTACAATTAAGGAAAATTATTCATAACTCAAAAATCTATTTTTGGGATGACCCACATTTATATAAATAGTGTAAGGATCTAATTAATAGAAGATGTGTGCCTTACGAAGAAACTCAACAAATAATTAAATGATGTCATGATTCTAAATCTGAAGGACATTTTGGTACAAATAGAACTTCACATAAGATTTTACAAACTGAATTTTATTGGCCTACTCTTTTTAGAGATGTTAATGAATATATTAAAACATGTAATCAACGCTAGCGAGTAGGAAATATTTCTAGAAGAAATGAAATGCTTCTAAATTATACATTGGAAGTTGAAATTTTAGATGTGTGGAGATTAGATTTTATGGGACCATTTATGCTTTAATTTGGAAATTTATATATATTTCTTACTGTTGATTATATGTCCAAATGGATTGAAGTTATTGCTGTACCTAAATATGATGCTCAGAGTGTTTCTAAATTTTTAAATTAAAATTTTTTTACAAGATATGGAATGTCGAGAGTGATTATTACAGACGGAGGATCCCATTTTAAGAATAAAATAATCGAGAGTTTGATTAAAAAATATAACATTATGCATGGATTCTCTACTGTTTATCATCCTCAGACTAGCGGTCTAGCAGAAATATCAAATCGTGAAGTAAAATGAATTTTAAAAAAAGCTGTTAGTCTCTATAAATTGGATTGGTCTGCTAGATTAGATACTGCACTATGGGCATACAGGACTGCTTGTAAGACTCCTATTGGAATATGCCTATATAGACTTATTTTAAAAAAAAACATGTCACTTACCAGTAGAATTAGAGCATAAAGCATTTTGGGCTATTAAAAAAATTAATTTTAATCTAAAAGATGTTGGTGAGTAAGGATTAATTCAACTCAATGATCTTGAGGAGATTAGAAATGAGGCATATGATAATGCAAAAAATATGAAGAGAAAATGAAAATATGGCATGATGGAAAGATTATAAAGAAAGAATTTGAACCTGAACAAGAAGTTTTATTATATAATACTAGATTGAGATTATATCCAGAAAATTTAAAATCTAGATGGTTAGGATCATTCAATGTGATTAAAGTTTATCATTATGGAGCTCTAGTTATTAAAGATCTTAAAACTCAAAAAATATTTAAAGTTAATGGGCTTTGATCGAAATATTACTATGAAGGGCACAAGCCATAATTTAAAAAAATTTTTATGTTGAGTCATCCTGATTAAACAATGGTATGTCTGGCTGACGATGCTAAACCAAGTGTTTTGTGAGAGGAAACCCATATATATCTATTTATTATATATCTATTTATATATATATATATATATCTATATATCTTACTATTTAGTTTAATAAGTGTTCTATATATATTAGGAAATAATAATATCTTAAAATCCTGCACAATTTTGTATATCATAAATCAAGATAAATGTTGGTATTGAAAGAAAAATTGGAATTGAATTGAACCAAAAGAGAAGCGATGCAATTTTGGCCTCCGGCACCAGAATGTGCTGCGATAATGCCCTTCTATAAAAGCCATAGTGCCGACAGTGCCATCGGGAGTGCCGACAACGCCCAGAGCAGTTCCTACGGTTCATGATGAATTTGGTGGGCTTTGGCAGGATTGCACTATGAAATAACTGCCTAGAGGTGTTCTTAAAGGCATGAAAACCACTTTGGATGACCATAAAATTTCTGATTTCAAAATCCATGGCTTCCAATTCCAGAAATTCTTTAAGGTATGAAGTTTTTAATAGAAGAAAGTTTAATAATTTTGACATGCAAAGATTATACAATAAAGTCATCACTAAGAAGAGACTTATCAAGGAGAGAGGCTTTATCAATTATGGATTGAGTAATCCAAGTTCACAAATTGAGAAAATCATATTACAGAGACATTGGGAAGTTCTATGTTACACTACCGCTGCAGTAGTTGTTCCAGTGGTAAATGAATTCTATGCTAACTTGCATGGAATTACCCAAGGAGTTATCTTCGTTAGAGGTAAGGGTGTATAATTTACTCTGGCTTGAATTAATGATTTGTATATGATATAAAGTGCGTCAATCTATCATTATAGAAAATTTTTCCCAACAATAGATATGATGCATAATGTATGCCAATTTCTTATCGATGATAATGATAATTGGGAAATTAGAGATGAGGAGTACGTTAGTTTCTCCGCCTCACTACTTAATCCGATATCTAAATAATGGCATATCTTTATCTCTACAAAACTACTCCCTACAATGAAAATTAGTAGAGTTACAAAAGAAGGTGCAATTTTAAACTATGGTGCAATTTTAAACTATTGCTTTAAACTATTGCATTCAAATGGGAAAACCAATTGATGTGGGATCAACTATGTTTAAATCTATTATGGGTATTGTTATGAATGGGCCTATATATGTACTAGGGCAACCTTCTACAATATTCTTACTTTGTAGTCAATCTCAAGTGCCATATGAAAGAGCAGAGAAAGTATTATTACCCTGGGAGCTCATGATTCCTATTGATGAAACTATATTAGGAATGGAAATGAAGCATTGGATATTATCTTGGATCATTCGTCACCTACTTCAACACCGTTAATGCCTAATATAGTTGAACTTTCAATAGCTTTGGAGAAGAAAATGAAGAAAATCGAAAGAGAACTTTAAAGTATCATGAAGGTAATAAGAAATCTTAACTACCTTTTTGATCACATAGATTGGAGGATGAAAGAAAACTTTTGTCATACTGGAAGAATTGAAGCAGGTTTTGTGCAGATGTTCAAGAAAAAATGGATGGATAAATTAAAACTCGACTGATCAATTCTCGTACTGGCCCTTCTACAACTTGTACATCTATTACTAGTCTACGGGAGATATTAGAAGAGGAGGAAGTACTGAAGATGAAGACGAATAATTGAGAAAGTTGGACTCTCTACTATTTTAAATTAATTATGTTTTTAATGTGATTGTGTTGGATTTACTTTGCTTTAAACTCATAAAACTTTAATTGTATGTTTTGTTTAGTCTTCAACATTCTAGTGTTATGGCCTGATTTTAACACTAAATTATAGATTGTTTTCTTTATGTATGTTTGAGTGTGATTAAAGATGTGTGTTTGTTAAAATTTGGATTTTCATATATAAAAGTTAGTTTGGTATTGTTTGTAAAAATGCTTGTTTGTGAATTATTTTAGAATGAATATTAGTGTTTAAAAAGACTAATTGGGCTCTATTATTTATAGAAACACTCGTTCTATTACTTTGGATGAGATGACTGATAGATTAGCACACCTTGCCCTGATTTTCACATTATGTGAGCAGACATGAGTTGATTTTAGAATGGATGAGAAGAGGATTGAACCTCTAAAACCTACTGGGCCTACAAATATTAAGCCTATGAATCTCATGTTGGATGGAGATCCAGAAGTAGGTGTAGCGATATTCCTTCTACTTCTAGTACCCCTGCTCTATAGAGACTTCTGGAGCAGATGATGATCGAACAGAGAGATATCTAAAGGATGGAAAGCAGGATGGAAAATATAAAGGCCAGAAATGCACATAATGATAATTTGATGAAACAAAAGTTTGAGTATGATGTTACTTATGGAGACGTGATGGTTAGAAACATATGAGGTGACCACTCAGTTCAGTTTCCTAGTCACCCTATCTTTACCTCATATCAGTAGCAAAACTTGGATGTAGAAGAAAAAGAAGATGACTGGTGATGTTTACTTAGTCATATTTTGATCTTTTGGTTAGTTTACAGTTGGTTGTACTTTATTGTTGTTATTGTTTGTTTTTAGAGTGTGATACTTTGTCCTAAATTAGTAACATCATACTCAAACTTGAATTTAATAAAATAAACTTGAATTTATTTCTCCTAAATTAGCTATATTTTTAAAATTTTTTTATTTAACTTGGCCTTTGGTATTAGACGGTGACTTTAAATAACTATATTTGTGTTTCTAAATATATAGTAAACTTAAGTAAAAATTTTTAATAATAAAGGTTAATTTTAGAGATTACGGTATTTGGTATGAAAGAATAAGACTATGCTTTTTCCATTGTAAGTAAAGGAATTTGTATTTTTGAAGTTTTTAGAATCTTAGAGTTTCATGTAAGAAGAAAAGAATAAAACTTAATGAAAAATGTTCAAAGCTAATATTAATTTATAAAGTGAAGGAAGGTGAAAAGTTTTTAATTTAAGAAGAGGATAGTGAAGTTCAAAATTATTATAGTCTATCCCAATATAGTAATCTAATCCTCACATGAAAAAAAAAGAAAAGAAAAAGGATTGAAGTGATCCTAAAAGAAAAGAAAATAAATGAAAAGAAAAGAAAAAGATGTGAGGAGAAGCTTGAAGAGATGCCTAATCAAAAATTGGTTTCACTTAAATTAACATAAGGTAAAAGACTAGGCTACATTCTCTAAACTTATATTTAAGTATTAGCATATTTACTAATAAAGTTTTCTTGAAATTCTTTTTCAATTCTTTTTCATATGTTGAAATTCTTTTTCATATGGATATTCTAAGTGGCTTTAATATGAAAATTTGCAATTTTCCTTGAAAAGAAGAGACAATAAAAAATTTTGAACTAGACTGATAAATATTCTTATACCTTTAGAATTAACTGGAGTTATTTTAAATTTTTATTAAGTTATGCTATTATATTTAGTAGATCAAAATATGGAAATCTAGAAGTTAAAATTATTAAGTTAAAATTATTTACAAAATTATTTACCATAAGTCATATTTTTATGTAGTAAAGGAGTTACTTGAGGACAAGTAACATTTCAGTTTAGGGGATTTTGATTCACTACAAATATATGCATTTTTAGACCTATATTTTATACTCTTTTTTTTGTGATATTGCACTTTAATGGAATTTATTTTTCATTTTTTATTACAGGTTGTTGATATTTAGCACTTGAAGCAAAAAGAAAGTAAAATGGTGGAGTCAAAATGGAGTTTTAGAAGAAATTTTCAGGGCCGACGATGCCAGAATGGGCGCCAACCATGCCATTTTACAGAAAGTAAGGAATTAATTAAAGGGCCACTGGTGTCGACGGTGCTAGAGTGGGCATCGACGACACTAGATGTCTGTGTAAGGTCTGTTTCTAGAAGATTCGATGAATTTGGATGCTTTTCAAAGAGTTTTTGTATGCACCTCTTGAAAAATTGAAATTAGGCTTTATTTAGAGCAAAAATTGATCAGAAAAAGCCCTTCCCCACCAACCCCCTTGTGTCAATTAGTTCTTTAATTCCTTAGAGTTTTGTGTTAGTTCTTTGAGTTTTGTTGTGAGTTTAAGTGTAAATTCTTTTCTAAGAATTTTTGGAGAGGGAGAGAAGTGCTCCTTCCTTACACCTTTTAAGAAAGAATCATGAGTCTTGTAAAGAGAGAAAGAGTTCAAGGGAGGCTACAAGGTATTTGCTTTGAGAAAGAATTTCAGATAAGTGTTGTTTGTTTATTATTGTTGTATGAACTTTCTTTTATATATGAAATTTATGTTTTGTTCTATCTTTATCATAATGTCTGAGTAGTTTTATTTATCTTACTCCCTACTTTAAGATATGGTGCAATGAACGGATAATTTGGATGTGCTAATTTTAAAATAAAAAAAAAATTATGATGGTTTTTTTCACTACGTTCTTAATTTACTTATCGATCTGGCCAATTGAAATGTTAAAATCTATTGTGAAACATATGATCCAAAAAATGGAATATGAGTTCTACAATTGAGTGAGAATCACATTTAATTCTATGGTGGAGTGTTTCATTCATGGACCTAAGCGTAAATTAATAGGGAAATATACATTATGGGTGTAGAATTTGAGATTTTAGGGTGACAAACTTAAATCCCCAATTTGGTCTTAGTGTTTAAAAACTAAAGTGAGCGTTAGCCTTCAGGCGAAGGGAAGTGGGAGCTATGGAGTGAGAGCTAGTATCCTCCCAGCCTAAACACGATTTTATGGACTAAATCTGAGATTAGCCAACGATTCTTTATAACACTGAATAAGGGTAGAGAATTAAAATTTTCCCTATTTAGCAAAAATACAAATATAAACCATTTATTTTATCTAATTTAAACAAAAATTCATTGTAGTGGGAAAGATGTTTTTTCATATTAGATAACTTCATCACATAAGCATAGTTTGGTTGTTACGGTTTAACTTTGCATTACAATTTTGCTAGTAGTTAATAACTAAGTTCTGATAATGCCTTAAATATTAAAAATTAGTGACAGTATTTTTATTTTATTTTTATGAGTTTCTTAGTTAATTTATCATTTTGAATTTGTTTAATAGTTATTTTCTGAATTTTTTTTAAATATCCTATTTATTTATTCAAACGAAAGTTTTATATTACTTGATAGCGATATTTATACTTGCGTAGAATCCCAACATAAATTGCTTAAATTTCTTATCCATAAAATAAGGCATCAAGTTTTTCACTCAGTTGAAAAGTGGAGTCAACTTTATAAATTTTGCACAACTAAAATTATTGGGCATTAATCCACAATCATAAATACAAATTGATAGAGAGAGTCCATTAATAGTAGAAATAAGAAATACACATATAGTTCAACACATAACAAATATTAAAACATTATCCAATATAACCACACAACATCAAATAAAATAATACAACCATACACATCCCCGACACCTAAATCTAAATCACTCCTCCCAGTCTTCCTCATCATCTTCATCACCATCCCCTTCTTCCTCCTTGTCCTTATCTCTTATGGATTGATTGGTGCACCCATAAATTTGATATGGTAGATGTGTTGGAAACTCAATCAGTATATTGGCCAAAGTAAAATATGTTGAGATTTGAGTACCGCTTTTATACTGTTTTTAATGATATTGTACTTTAAAGAAAGGTATTTTTTATGTTTTCTTGCATGAATGATGAATTAAGGTCAATGAAGAGAAAAGATGCAAAAAGGAGCAAATTTAGAGCAAAAAGGACCAAAATGTGGAGAATTGGACTAGGGCACCGACGACCCCCCCGGCGCCGCCGGCC
>NW_018223194.1:209356-210786 GCF_001263595.1 Phalaenopsis equestris
GGGCCGCGCGAAGGGGAGCGGTTCCCCTCCCAGCCTAGCCGTAGAATCAGTAACAAGCATAAGATTAGTCAATGTTCTTTACGCCTAGACCAAAGGGTAAAGATTAGGTATGCTCCTATTTGGCACAATATAAATTGAACTAATTCATTTTATCCATTCACTATAATTTCTTGACAAAGAGTAGGATGCTTTCTTATTTATTGAATATCACAATTAAACCATACTTTCAATCATTAGTTATTTATTAGTTATCCAAATTATCTACTTATTTCAATTGCCTATTAGTGACAGATAAGCAAATTGAACGTCGTCGTTGTAGTTGAAGTATTACATTTTATTAAGCCTTAGTCCTAGTGTTCTATTTCTCCCTATGGGATCAATAACTAGGACTCCAATAGAGCCCTATATTACTTGAGCGATACGTATACTTGCGTTGAGAAATTTGACTTTGACATTACTAAATATTATATCCATACATCCTTATTAAATAAAGCACATATATATAAAGTCACAGTCAAGATTTTTACACCGTTGTTGGAATTTAAATCTTCTAGTAGCGCCATCAAATTCTTGTAATTGTCGATTTACAAAAAGAAAAAGGTCGGCCAAGTTTTTGGAGCCGTTGTCGGGGAGAATTTTAAGAGTAACAGACATATTAGAATTATGAAAAAGTTTTTACTTAAATTGCAACTTATCTATATATTTATAAATTTATATTTATATTTTTAATTATATTACTGAGTACTAATTTTAAATTATATGCGCAAATTTGGACCTGAAATCTTATACCATACGATTCGCAATTAGAACAAATTATTAGAAAAATTATAAAATTAAAAGGAAAACCTAGAAATTGTGATACAATGGAAAATATTATGAACAATCAAGGAATAGAGAATGAACACCAACCTAGACCCTTAAGAGATTATGCAAATCCTACAGCAGATGAAATTCACTTATTTATCCAAAATTCTGATGTAGCTGCTAATTCATTTAAGCTTAAACCTACTATTATCCAAATAGTACGAAACAATCAATTTGGAGTACATCAAATGAAGATCCTAACTTACTCCTCGCTAGTTTTTTAGAACTATGTGCTACTTTTAAATATGATAGAATCTCAAACGATGTTATTAGAATTAGACTCTTTCCTTTTTCAGTGAGGGATAAAGATAAGATGTGGTTAAATTCGTTAGCACCTGGATCTATTAGAACTTAGGGAGAACTGTCACAGAAATTTCTATCCAAATATTTCCCTTCATCCAAGACTGCTAAACTAAGAAATGACATAACATCGTTCTGTCAGATTGATGGAGAGTCAATATATGAAGCTTGGGAGAGATTTAAAGATCTTCTTAAGAAATGCCCTCATCATTCGTTACCAGATTGATTAATAATTCAAACTTTTTATAATATATTAGTGGGATCTC
>NW_018223194.1:211150-214639 GCF_001263595.1 Phalaenopsis equestris
ATATGAAACCTTAAATGCTATTAATAGACCCAACAACCCATATTCGAACTATTATAACCCAGGTTTGAAGAATCATCCAAATTTTAATTGGAATAACAATTCTTCTACAAATTAACAATGGGCAAACAACTCAGTAAACCCATTAGGACATTCATCCAACCAAGGAAATATTAACTAGAGACCTTCTTATCCTTAAGGATTTAGCAATAATACTCAAATTAAGGAGAAGAAGTTATCTATGGAAGAACTGATATTAAACATGGGTCAACAATTACAGAATCAAGGAAATCAATTACAGATTCAAGGAAATCAATTACAACATCAAAGAAACTGCTATTAAGGATATTTAGAACCAATTAGGGCATATCGCTACTGCGCTTAGTAACCGAACATTATGAACTTTTCCAAGTACTGTGGAACCAAACCCTAAAGATCAAGGAAAAGAGCAAATCAAGGCAATTCAATTACAAAGTGGAAAAGAATTGGAGACAAGAGTGCAACAAGAAACAGAAACTGAAAAAGAGAAAGTGGATACCGAAAAAGAAAAAGATTATGAAATGAACTCTTCAATTAGGAGAAGTCTCACCTACTTCTATAACTCTTCAATTAGCAGATCGATCAGTTACATATCCTAAGAGAGTTATAGAAGATGTGTTAGTAAAAGTTGACAAATTTATCTTTCCTGTAGATTTCATTATTTTAGATATGAAGGAAGATAAAGAAATGTCTATCATTTTAGGGAGACCATTTTTAGCTACTGGAAAAGTTATGATAGATGTTCAAGAAGGAGAATTAACTATGAGAGTAAATGATCAAGAACTTTTAACATTAGGAAATCTATGAAATACCCTGCTGTTGAGAGAGATAATTAATGTTTTTGCATAGAAATTATTGAACATCTACAGAACATTTTAAATAAAATTTTGAAAATAAAAAGTATTTTGGAAAAGAAAAGCATTTCGAAGAACAATTTGAAGAAAATGATGAAATTATCCTGGACAAATTAGAAAATGAAGAATTAGATTATGTTTAGGAAAGATTTGAGATGTTGGCTATCACAAAAAAGTTGGATATTACAAAAAATGCTGATAAGATGTTTGTAAATGCTGATATTACAAAAAATACCTTTGAGTTTCCGACTGTTCGATTCCTCTCCCTCCTTTAACTGCCCAACTCCTCACTGCTACTTTTGTTCATTTCCACTCCTCAGTTCGCCTCCTCTTCTTCAGTTCTTCGTTTCGTCTCCCTCAAACTGAACGGGACGTCATAACTGAAGGTTTATAATAGCAACAAAGAGGAATCAAGCCATCCTATTGATACTCAAAATCCAAAAAATTCAATCACAATTCACAAATACTCTCAACCGTTGCTCAAAATTTGCTTCATCACTCGATATTGTTAACACATTTGGCTTGTCAATTTTATGAGATTCCCAACAAGAAATATGCAATAATTGAAAATCGATCTTCTATTCATTATAGACTCAACATAATCAACATCTCTATTGGCCTCAAGCACTAAAATTGTACTCATTTTTGGTTGAAAACATTACCTAAATACTTAAAGTATGTGTTTTTGGGAAACTCATTTACATTACCTGTTATTGTATTTTCAGCATTAAATGATTTACAAGCACAAAAATTGTTAGATAAATTGAAAAGATATAAGAAAGCTTTTGGTTGGACCTTAGTGGATATTAAAGGAATCAAACCTTTGATTTGTATGCACAGAATTATATTAAATGAAAAATATAAACCAAGAGTTGATCCACAAAGGAGATTAAATCCAATGATGACGTTGAACTCATTTTTGGTTGAGGTTTAGTTTTTCCTCTTTAGTAGCCTAGGGTCTAGCCATAAAACTTTTCCTGTTGACTATTCCTAAAAAACTAGAGATAGCACCCTCACTATTAGAAATTCTATCCTCTTCTCCACTCAACTTGAAGTTCCACATGTTGCTCTCAACCTATAAATACTTAGTAGGTGGGGTCACTCTGGGGGAAACTCAAGATGAGTCCCCTTTAAGATTTTTGGACCACCTTTGGTGTTGGTCTTGAGCTAAGGAACTCACTACACTTATCTGTTCCCACAATCACTCACAACCCTGAGCTCAAATTTCTAGCCTAGATTCCTTGATCTTTTGGGATACTCATGTAGATGGTCCCCTAAACCTACTAGCCCTAGGGCTATGGTTTGGCTAAGACCACTATGTAGAGGACCCAAAATGGGGTTTCCTTTGATCCATGCCTTATTGGTGATGATTGGTACCTCAACTCTACCAAAATACCCATCTTGGCCTTTTACCCCTAAAACACCCCCTAATTACCAAAATACTACCAAAATACCCGTCTTGGACCCAAAATCCCAAAAATTCCAAAAATTCCCATAAAATCTCAATAAATCCCAAATATTTTCAATTTCATTTCTCTCAACTATTACATAACCCAATTTGGCCAATTTGACCATCTTTAAGCAAAATCCCCAAATTGCCCTTTAAAGACCCAAATTACCCCAAGTCCAACTCAAATGTCCACCAATTATATCTCAATTGACCCCAAATCCAATCCCAAACTCAAATTAAATTTTTATATGACTAAACTAAATCAAATCCAAGCTCAATTGGTCCATGGTTTAAGCCCAATTTTGATTTGGGTCAAAGGCCAATTATGACCATATTGACTTAATCTCACCAAATTGAACCCATAGCCTAGTCAATTGGCCCCAATTAATGTTGTAAAATCTTTATAACATTCAAATTTCGCCCAATTCATATCCTCAACCTCCAAATTGGCTAAGTCCCCAAATTTCGCCCAATTCATATCCTTTAGCCCCAAATTGGCTAAGTCCCCAAATTTCACCCAATTGATTACCTTAACCTCCAAATTGGCATCCAATTCATGTTGAAAACTCTTCATGGGGTCCCTATTGACCATTTACAACAATTAATTTGGAGTTAGAACAAGGATAACCCAGGCTAGACCCAAGCCTAGCCCAACATGACCAAATTGATTGAAGTTCAAAATTCCTTCAAATTAACCCCCCAAAACCCCCCAATTGCATTTCCATCCTTCACCAAAGTTCTTCACCAAAGTTATTCCTTGTGATCATATACATCAAATGAAACAATTATTTGGGCCAATTGACATGGCTAACCTAGCCCAAACCCAATTTTTGGTCATTTACACCCACTTGGACCCACCCACTTGTCAACAAATATTTGATTTTCACCATGAATTTCTTCATGAAAATTCAAATATTTGATATTTAAGATATCTTTGCCGTTCACAAGCACATTCACATTAAATTGTTGTGATGGATTTCTCTGGGTTCCCTGAGCCTCTAGCCACCTCTCCCTGGCCGGTCGGCTAGCCTAGTGGCTAAAAAAAATAGAAAAGCCAAAAACCAAGAGCCAACCTCATGACACCTCACCCAAATCAAACCTAGAGGCTAGCTCATCCAAATCAAACTATGGAGCTCCTCTGCCCTCCAC
>NW_018223194.1:214897-216965 GCF_001263595.1 Phalaenopsis equestris
AAAGAAGCCAAAGCCCCATCAAATCCCCCCTCCACAGAGCCTCTACCATAGCTCTAGACCTACACGTGAAATCGAGCTTAGTCGGATTCATACCTAGGCCTTATACCAAGACCAGGGACTCAATCCCTAGCCTCCTTGGACCCCAACAAAAGTGTCGAGCACCTCTGATCGAAGCCTCCCTCCTCAGAGAAAAGGTACAAAACTCCTCCTCCTCCCGAGATCATTTTGATTCTCTAATCACTTAAACTTGATTTCATGAAATCTTAACCGTATGGATGTGTTCGTCTCACTTAGACGAGTCCATATGATCAAACCCAAAGTGATTTGGTTGAGTTTAGGCCAAGATCTTAAGGTTTATCTTAAGGCCAAGATCTTAAGGTTTTAATGCGGACGGGCACGGGATCATTCTATCGGGGACTATGATGGGGAGTCGTTTGATCAAGCGTGTATCAAATGGACGGGGGAGATCGAGTCGGACAGTGCTTCGCGACATAAACAGCGGGCCGAGTCAGTAAGCTACGTGGACGACAGCGTCCAACCAGAGCGCGCCACACATGCCTTCGGAGCCGTCGTAGGTTGAGGTGGCACGCACTGTTTTAATACATAATAGGACTTTTTCCTATTTATTTAAATACTCCTAACTTAGAAAATCCATAACTTTGTGTAGAAAAATTAAAAAAATAAAATAAAAATATTCTCTTGCTTAGTGAATAGAGGAGAATAATGTGAAATAATTTTTAGGTCTATTTGATGCATAATTTTTTTTTTAATTAATTAAATACAATTTGGAATCATTTGATTCTCCATGCATATTGACACATCACCTTGGCTTGAAATTTTGACATGTTGTAGTTTCTATCAAGAGAAACATCCTCTGATTTTTCCAAACTCAGATAAAGTTTCTATACCGAAATCCATATTTTTCAAGTTATTAGACATAATTCCTTCAAAAAAATAATGGAAATTAGCATATTTATTACAAAATCCTAAGAAAATTTTGGAAGGTCCACCATGACTAGAGAAACCTTTGGAAATAATTTCATGGATCAAGTATTTTAAAATGCACTTAAATTTCAGAAATACTAAATCACTAAGAAAATTAACTTTGAAAAATATAAATATTTAAATGAATTGATTTTTTATCTCCACTGTGATTTATGATCCAGAGAACTCATCATAAAAGTTTCAAAATATTTTGAGTTCATTTAATAACTTCAATTGATTTTTAAAGATAAATACCACTCTTAACACTTCAATGATTTTTTTAAAAATTAAAATATAACTCAAAAAATTTTGAAACTTAGTTTTTTTGAGTTCTCTGTGATCAGGGATATTTTATAAAAATAAAATAATATTTATAATAAAAACTTAATTTTTGGCAATATTTTAAGTATTAAAAACTTAATTTTTGGCCTATTTTAAGTATTTAAATAATTAAAAATTCATAAAAATCATAAAAATAATAAAACTCATTGAAATGTTCTAAATTATTTCCTAATCACTTAGGAATAATCAGAATATTTTTCCTGATTTTCGAAATAAAGATATTGAATTTTAAAGCTAAAAATAAGTTTTTCACTAAAATAATTCAAATAAATCAAGGAAAAATAAAAAAAAATTATAAAATTTGCTCCTATAAGTTCTCTTACCTTAATTTTCAAAAATACAAAACTTAATTTTCACCACCTAAAATATTTTATTTTTATTAAATAGCCCAGAACTTAAAATAATTCTAATAAATCACCAAAAATTCAAAAAATTATGAAATTTGATCCAAAGGCTTCTCTGGTCTAGTTCTACGTCCAGTAAAAATTTCAAGGGATTATAATTTACCTTGGTCAAGTTAGGAATTTCTTTAAAAAAACTTATTTTTGCATGAAAATAATTATATAAATTAAATTAAATTTTGAAAAATCATATTTTCTCGTCTGATGTCTTAATTGAACCATGAATGAGGTAGGATAAAATTTTTAAAGTCATTTGAATTGAATTTGACAAATTATGAGGTGTTAGAGCCTTAGGGGCAAATGTGTAATTTTGGAAATTTAGCCTTAATTAACATTTAGGC
>NW_018223194.1:217202-217841 GCF_001263595.1 Phalaenopsis equestris
AATTTCATTTTCCTCATAAGGATAAATGTGTTAATAAATTTTAAATTATTAAGATTTGGAAGTTTATTAAACTTAGATGATCTTTGACTTAGGGGTATGACTTTGGAAGCCAATAATTAATCAATTTAATACCCCTATCTTGATTTTCAAATAAAATTGAAATCATGAATCATGACCACTTAAAGCTCAACCCTTTTCAAAACTAATTAAGACACTCACCTAGGCCTTAAGGGCTTAGTGGTGACTTAGGCTAAATCAAAAATTGATTAAACAAATATTAGAAAAATAAACATGATTAAATCCAACATCCTTGAAACACCACTAAGCCCAATTAGGATTAAAAATTTGGCTAAGTGTCAAAATTACACTAACTTGCCACTTTAAGGGTCTTCACCCACATAATTTTCAAAATTAAATGATAAATGATAATTACCCCTTTCATAGAGATAATTGAGACATCAACGTTCACTGAGTAATAAGGGTATTCACGGGATGAACCTTTAAGCAACATAATGAGTTTAAATGGACTCGAGGCTTTTCACTAGTTGGTGGGAGACAGACATGGACCTGCTTCCCCCTCTTAACTTGTTGGATACCTCAGAAGCCTATTAAACTTAATATGCTTTGCTCAATGAAATC
>NW_018223194.1:218104-218471 GCF_001263595.1 Phalaenopsis equestris
TATAAAACAACTCAAAATTTAATCACAAACATCACACAAAACCACAACTTCAACTAAATTAAGACGTCTCTATCAGATGATCGGGAATTCCTTGGAGGAGGTAACCTACGGTTGCTAAAGAGGCTTCCTACGGTTTAAATGAAATTATGGAACTCATTATGTTAGGTTCAGTAAGTTCATTTGGACTAAGTGAATTCAATAGAAACCCCAAACCAAAATAAAAAATTAACCAAGATAAAATTCACCACCATAACATTCAAAATATAAAACAACTCAAAATTTAATCACAAACATCACACAAAACCACAACTTCAACTAAATTAAGACGTCTCTATCAGATGATCGGGAATTCCTTGGAGGAGGTAAC
>NW_018223194.1:218515-221800 GCF_001263595.1 Phalaenopsis equestris
ACTCATTAAGTTGAGTTTAGTAAGTTCATTTAGACTAAGTGAATCCAATAGAAAATAGTGATGCCGGAACGAGGGAACCGTAGGATCCTAACCGGTGTTGCTCTAATCAACTTTAATATGCCCTCTATAAAATTTAAAGAACTTCAATCATAAGAACACCTGATTTGATATTATAACTTGACACGTTAGATAACTCAAACTCATCGCAGCAGGAACTTGGAGCTAGCTTGGTGGGCAGCACGTCCATCTTCAACAGCAAAACCTTTCCCCAGCTAAACCAATCTTCCTTCCTTAGACTTAAACAACAAAGCCATAGGACTTCGAGGTTGTTTTCTTATGCAAAGTAAATCCTTACCTTATCTTTAGGCCTTTGCATAGCCCTGCTATACAATATAAGCCCTAACTCGTCTTAGGATTCCGAGGTTGTTGTTTGTCACGACCTAAATCCTCACATCTTCTAGGCTATTTGTGTGATCATTTCACGCAAACGTAAGCCCTAACTAATGAAATTTGTAGGATGAAACATTTAAATTTTTCTCCTCTAAATTTAAGCCAAACATTAGGGTAGGTTGGGAAGTCACTGAGGTTCGCCTCTGGATCCCTGACATCCCCTAGTTCTTCCTCCTTTGGATTCTACAATAAAATGTTCCAATTTGAACCAATCCCCTTTTCACACCTCTACGTCCGATTTCGTTGAAGAGTCCTACCCTTTGAAATTCCTTGAAGATAATATTTCTTGATTTTTATCGAGAGTCTTCTTAAGTGGCTTTGGTCATTTAAGATGTAATTAATTATAAGGACTTACCCTTATAGGAAGCATGTCTGAACCCAGCTTAATATAAACCCTATTTAATCCTTTATATTAAATAGAGAAACTTGTCGGCAAATATAAAGGTTTCGCAGACTAAACGGGAGTCATATTTTCCTTAGTTTATTTGAATGGGCCTCATCCTCAATTCTTGTGTCTATCCTTTGGGATAGATATAGGATTTGTGGTACAGTGCTCTTTCATTTTAAACTATAAAAAATATGGGGTCAGTTTGATTTCATACTTCAACGTCCTTCCGAAGCGGGCGATGGGATTTTGATTCCGGCGACTGACAGCTTCTTACGGGCAACCCCACAAACAATCCCCAAAATAACGCCGACAGAGATTAAACCCTATAATGAAAGAAGTAGTAAAAAAGGAAATTTTGAAATGGTTAGACACTGGAATTATATGTCCTATTTCAGATAGTGCATGGGTAAGTGCAATTCATTGTTTACCTAAGAAAGGCGGAGTGACTGTTGAAACAAAAGAAAATAATAAATTAATACCTATTCGACAAGTCACTAGGTGGCGCATATGCATTGATTATAGAACATTAAACACTGCCACCAGGAAAGATCATTTTCCTCTACCCTTTCTAGATCAAATAGTAGATAAACTTGTTGGGCACAAATATTTTTGCTTTTTAGATGGATATACCAGTTACCATCAAATTCTTATTGCTCCTGAGGATCAAGAAAAGACAACATTTGCTAGTCCTTTTGGAACTTTTGCTTTTAGAAGAATGTCTTTTGGATTATGTAATGCACCTGCAACATTCTAGAGATGTGTGATGTCCATATTTAGTAAGTTAATTGACAATGGATTGGAAGTATTTATGGATGATTTCTCTGTATTTGGAACATCATTTGACGCATACTTAGAATATCTTGAATAGTTTTTGGAGTTATGCGAAAGAAATAATTTAGTTCTAAATTGGGAGAAATGTCAATTTATGGTTGCAGGAGGAATTGTGTTAGGGCATAAAATTTTGGAAGATGGTATGGAAACAGACCCTGCACAAATCCAAGTTATATTTAAACTAACACGTCCTACTAATGTAAGAGAAGTTAGAAGTTTTCTTGGACATGTTGGTTTTTACAGGTGTTTTATTAAAGATTTCTAGATTTCTCAAAAGTTACTAAACCTCCATGCCAACTTTTAGAAAAGGATAAGAAATTCGAATACTGAAAGCTGTTTAAATGCCTTTAAGTTATTAAAACAAAAATTAATCATAGCCCCTATTATAATTTCAGCTAATTGGGAGAAACAATTGGAACTGATGTGTGATGCTAGTGATTATGCTGTTGGACTATTCTTGGACAAAGATATGAAAATGTTTTTAAAGTGATATACTACGCTAGTAAAACTCTTAATGATGCTCAAATTAACTATACTATTACTAAAAAAGAGCTACTCGCCATCGTATATGCTTTAGAAAAACGTATATGCTTTTTAATTGGAGCTAAATTTGTTGTGCACACTGATCACTCAGCTATTAAATATCTGATGCAAAAGAAGGATGTCAAACCAAGGTTGATTAGATGGATATTATTGATGCAAGAATTTGATCTTGTAGTTATTGATAGAAAAGGAACTGATAATCAAATTGCTGATCATTTGTCAAGATTAGAAAACCTTGAATTATCTGATGCAGACAATGAAATTACAGACAGTTTCCTTGACGAACAACGTTATAGTGTTAGTAAGTGGAAAATACTATGGTATGTTGATATTGTTAATTATATTGTAAGTGATATTTTGCCACCTATGTTGACATTGCAACAACAAAGGAAATTCATTCATGATGCGAAAGCATATTTTTTGGATGATCCTTATTTATATAAACAATGTAAGGATCTGATTATGAGAAGATGTGTACCTTATGAAGAAACTGAACTGGTCATTCAAAAATATCATGATTCTTAATTTGGAGGACATTTTGGGAGAAATGCCTCTAAATTTCATACTGGAAGTTGAGATCTTTGATGTTTGGGGATTAGATTTTATGGGACCATTTATTCCTTCATTTGGAAACTTATATATATTAATTGCAGTAGACTACATCTCAAAGTGGATTGAAGCACAAGCTTTATCTCGCTGTGATGCTAAAAGTGTTTCAAGATTTTTAATGAAAAATATTTTCACTTGATACGGAATGCCTAAGATGATTATTACTGACGGAGGATCCCATTTTAGGAATAAATATATTCAGAGATTGAAAAAAAAAATTAATATTATTCATAGAATCTCTACTGCTTATCACCCTCAAACCAGTGGATTATCTAAAGTTTCTAATATAGAGATTAAAAAAATACCTGAAAAGACTGTAAACCCTAGTAGAATAGATTGGTTCACTAGATTGGATACCGCATTATGGGCTTACAGGACTACTTATAAAACTCATATTGGAATGACTCCTTACAGACTAATTTTTGGAAAGGCTTGTCACTTACCAGTAGAATTGGAGCATAAAG
>NW_018223194.1:221958-222947 GCF_001263595.1 Phalaenopsis equestris
AAAAGAACTTTGAACCAGGACAAGAAGTTTTGCTTTACAATACAAGGCTGAAGTTATTTCCTGGAAAATTGAAGTCTAGTTAGTTAGGGCCATTTACCGTGACTCAAGTTTATACTTACGAAACTATTGAAATTGAAGATCAGAAAATGGGAAATAGATTTAAAGTAAATGGACATAGATTAAAACCTTATTATGAGGTAATAGACCAAATTTTAAAGAGGTTTTAATGATCAGTCGACCTGAATAACACCTGAATAGGTCGGGCTGACGACTTTAAACCAAGCGCTTTATGGGAGGCAACCCATATTTATCTTTACTTTATTCGCAATTATAGTATTTGTTAGGGAGGCAAACCCACCCGTGGTGCCGTCGATGGCGCCGTCGGCGCCTAAGGCAAAATTTTCACAGTTTCACTCTCGTCCGAATGCGTTTCAATTTACTAAAAAATTAATATAGAGGCACGCCGATGGCGCTCTCGAGGCCGCCGACGGCGAGACCGGTGAGAGGCGGGTTCTTGTGTCCGGTGGGGGGGGTTTTTAAATTTTTTGGGGGGGGAATGAGCGGTTTTTTACAATTTTTGGGTGGGAATAGTCTTTTTAAACTAAAAAATTTGAACTCTAGTTCATATTTTCTCCCCAAGAATAAAGTAAAACTCTATAAATTTCATTCCTATGGCATCTAATTCCCCTGATAATCCCAAAATGTGAGTTTTCAATCGGTAAAAGTTCATTAGTGCGGAAGCGCAACGAATCTTCAACAAGTTGCTAACGAAGAAAAGATTAATCAAAGAACGAGGATTCGTGAATCACGGATTGAATAATCCCACGACAGATATTGAGGAAACAATAGTGCGGCAAAGATGGAGGAAGTACTGTGCTATACTAGTGCCGCCATGATAGTTCCTATGGTAAGAGAATTATATGTAAATTTATATGGAATCAACCAAGGAGTAGTTTATGTGCGAGGAAGATGGATTACTTTCACTCCTG
>NW_018223194.1:223247-225306 GCF_001263595.1 Phalaenopsis equestris
TTTAGGCCTGATCGTTCACGGATCAACTTATGGGCTTGTACTCTCTTCCACAATTTTCTCACTTTACAACCAGTCTCAAGTATCCTACAAAAATTGGGAAAAGGTACTGCAACCTTGGAAACCTTTGGACCCAACCGAAAGATTCCCATCATTTGAAGATGAAAATTTCATGACCATGATAGTTGATCAATCATCTCAGAATTCACTGTCAGTTCAATCCTTAGTTTCCGATAAGTCTTTGGTGATCCTGTGCTGAATCAAGAAATTGGAAAAGGAAGTACAAAACGTGATGAATACAATTAATAATATCTTCAATTTTTTTGATCATTTAAACTGGAGGATAAAAGAACATTTCGATCACTCTGGACATTTAGAAGATAGCTTGATACGACTGATGAGGATGAAAATAATTGAGGAGGATTCAACTGAAGAATTTCCTTTTTGACCCTTCTACAACCTCTTCGTTCATGTGCAATCAATGGGTGATCTCGGAGGAGAAAAGAGCACAGAATCTGATGAGTAGTAGATTTACTATGCTACCTTTAGGTTTATGTGTGTTCAGATTTGAACTTTATATTTTCTTTGCTTTAGAATTATGCTTATAGATCTCTGTATAGTTGAGACTAAGCATAGGATGTTTTGTTTTCAGTATTTTAAGTGTTGTGGTGTGGATTGCGACGCTGAATTAATTTATTGAGGTTGAGAAAATACCAAATTTAGGTGTGTTATGTAACGTCTATTGTACCCCTTAGAATTTATATATAAATGTGATGTTTTGTTTCGTGAAAGTTTTTATGTGTTAAGTACATCATTTAACTATTTTAAAATTATGTTTATAAAGGTTAAACGAATATCGTTTAGGCTTAGAATTGAACAAAATCACAAAAATACAAAATTTAACATAATCAATAGAGCCTTTCGACGGCGCCCTCGACATCGCCAACGGCGGGAATTTCCCGAGACTTATGTCCAAAAACATAATAGAGCGCGTCGACGGTTCCATGACCCCGCCGCCAGCGAGATCGCGAAAATACCTCTTTAACCGTGATTTTGATCGGTCAACCGCCATTATTCATCATCCCCTTCCTCCTAAAAACACCATTTTTGAATTAGGGCTTGGTAAATCTTGGATTGGGAAATGAATTCAAGGCTTTTTGACACCGGATTTGATCTTCTTTAGGTAGGAGCTTCACTCTAAGTTAAAAATATTTTATCTTCACCATGTATTTATTTCACATTGAGGAAACCAAAAAATTTGAAAATGTGAAGAAAATCTTTGAAGAAATTCATGGACCTTAATGTTGAACTCTTTGAATTACCATTGGAAGCCATGATTTACATATTAGAAGTAATTTTTGGAATTTTTCTTTGATTTGATTAGATTAAAAATGACTCCACGTCAAAAGAGAAGAGTTGAGAAGTTCAACGATTCACGCTTCGTTATTGTGATGGCTCAAACTCGATTTACTTCAATATCTAAAGGAAAAAAGTGTATACAAGATCGAGTTTTCGAGAGTCCGGGAGGAGAAATTGAACAGGTTACTGCCAAGCGGAGGTGAGAAAACTTTTGTTACACCCCCAATAAAGCCGATGCAAATGTCGTGAAGGATTCTATCTCAATGTGATTTATTCTGAAGACAGAATTGTATGAGTGCGTGGATTTCCTATGGAATTTACCGCCGTCTGCATTAACACTTTCTATGAAGTCCCACTATGAATTGTTTAGTACGATGGAAGGACCCCTCAATGATGTGATTAACTTTCTCACTGATGGGAAAGTAACGTGGAAGATTAAGCAGCGAGAATGGGTAAACTTTTCTGCTTCCATGTTGAATGCCACCACAAAGGCGTGGCACTATTTCATTTTCTCTACTCTGTTACTGACTTATCACCATAGTGAGGTAACTAGAGATAGAGCTATTCTGAATTTCTTTATTTAGAATAATAAAATTATAAATGTGGGGAGAATTATTTTCAAGAATATATTGACTACGACAAGAAGTGAGACTAGTGGAGGTCTAGGACACCTGGACTTATTTATACACTTTGCCAACTTTCT
>NW_018223194.1:226187-226816 GCF_001263595.1 Phalaenopsis equestris
GTTCCCATAAATTCCTCTAATGATTTATATGTGTAAAAAGCTCCTAATATTACAGACCAGGTGAAGTAAAAATTTGAGAAGGCCTGCAGAAATTTTAGAATGATAAAGATGCCTACAATACTGAGGTATGTTATAAATTTATAATATTTTCTTTCAACTTTTATTTCATATTTAAAAATTTAAGTTTGGAGGAGGGAAGAAAAGTATTAACTATTAGATATCCTCTATTTCAATATTTTCAAAAAAAATTTATATAATTTTATGTAGTGAATTTAATTCAGATAACTATATTTTTGTAACTATTTAAATATAATGGTAGATTTAAAGAAATATTTTTGTAATGAAAATTAATTTTGTAACTTAAGATATTTAGTATAAGAGAATAAGATTATAGTTAACTATTTAAAGTAAAGGAAACTATATTTTGAAGTATTAAGAATCTGGAAATTCATTTGAGAAGAAAAGATTGGGATTCAATGATGTGAAAACTATGAAATATTTATAATGTAAGAAATGCTTTGAGTTTCAAATTTAGGGAAAGGAAAGTGAGGTTCAAAATCATTAATGACTATCAAGATGTAGTAATCCTCACTTGAAAAAGGAAAAAGAAAGGATTGAAAACAATCCCT
>NW_018223194.1:226885-227711 GCF_001263595.1 Phalaenopsis equestris
TTTTTTCTGAAAATCTCACT
Organism: Phalaenopsis equestris; assembly: GCF_001263595.1. NCBI lineage: Eukaryota > Viridiplantae > Streptophyta > Magnoliopsida > Asparagales > Orchidaceae > Phalaenopsis > Phalaenopsis equestris. Next base: position 226,906 of record NW_018223194.1, read on the forward strand.
ATGATATTTATCTAAATCAAACTTTCAGTATTTCTGAATTAAAATATTACTGCAGTATATCATAACATTTATATAGTACTAAAATACTTGAAGACAAGTAATAATTAAGTTTGGGGGATTTTGACCAAAGTAAAATAGGTTGAGATTTTTGTACCTCTTTTATACTGTTTTTAATGATATTGCACTTTAAAGAAAGGTATTTTTGATGTTTTGTTGCAGAAATGATGAATTAAGGTTAATGGAGTAAAGAGATGCAAAAAGGTGTGAATTTGGAGCAAAAAAGACCAAAATGTGGAGATTGAACTAGGGCGCCGACGGCAAGATTTTTCCGAGACTTCAGAATTAATTCATTAAGAAGGTCCGCCGACGGCGTCCTTGAGGCCGCCGACGGCGAGCTCGGCAGGGTGCAATCGACGGTTATGTGTACTTGTACAATGGATAAGGCTGGATTTTGGAGGGGTGCATAAGAAACTCTTGGAAAAACTCATCCACATCCTTAAAGAGAAGGTTTTGGCTGAAAATGGAGAGTCCTGGAGGTTAGATAGGTTCCATTAGTGTGTAGAGAGCTTGCTAGAGCGTGTAACTGTGAGGAATTCTTCTAGAAATTGTAAGAGTGGAGGGAAAGTGAGTGATTTCTTACTCCTTGCTACTTTGAAGAGGAATTTTTTGTGCTGTAAAGAAAGGAAGAGATTCAGAGGAACTTCGAGCAGTTTTCTTGGGGAGAATCTTGGAGATAAGTTATTTACTTGTTATAGTTTGTATGGCTTTGATTTTATATATGAATTCTGAGTTTTGTTGTGCTTTCC
>NW_018223194.1:227825-236810 GCF_001263595.1 Phalaenopsis equestris
GAAGCCATGAAAATGTTTAAGAAATTGTGATGATCTTTTCACTTGGATCTTAATTTACTTTCAATTTTTAAAATATGTTTGTTAAAATATGTTGAGTTTTACAACTAAAGTGAAGATTACATCAAAGATTCAAAGAGGTCAAATCCCTTGGAAGTTGGATGCAAATAAATAGGGAAATATTAATATCGGGCGTTGAATTAGAGATTTTAGAGTGACGGACTAAAATCCCCAATTTGGTCCTATCGTTTGGGTGCTGGTGTGTAGATGTTAGCCCTCAGGGGAGGGGAATGTGGGAGCTCCGCAGTGAGCGTATCCTCCCAGCCTAGCCGCAGAATCAGTAACCAAGCAAAGGATTACTCATTGTTCTTTATGTCTGGACCAAAGGGTAAATAATAGGTATGCTCCTATTTGGCACAATATAAATTGAACTAATTCATTTTATCCATTCACTATAATTTCTTGACAAAAGAAGGATGCTTTCTTACATATTAAATATCACAATTAAACCCTACTTTCTATCATTAGTTATTTATTAGTTATCCAAATTATCTACTTATTTCAATTGCCTATTAGTGACAGATAAGCAAATTGAACGCCGTCGTTACAGTTGAAGTATTACTTTTTATTAAGCCTTAGTCCGTAGTATTCTATTTCTCCCTGTGGGATCGATAACTAGGACTCCATTAGAGCCCTATATTACTTGAGCGATACGTATACTTGCGTTGATAAATTTGACTTTGACATTATTTAATATTATATCGATACATCTTTATTAAATCAAACACATATATATAAAGTCACAGTCAAGATTTTGACACCATTGTTGGAATTTAAATCTTCTAGTATCACCATCAAATTCTTGTAATTGTCGATTTACAAAAAGAAAAAGGTCGGTCATATATCTCTACAATCCCTAGTTTTTTCTTATACATCTCTGTTTTAATAGCATGGATCTTGGGACGGCAATCAAATTGACTTTTATACTTTCTATCCAAGTGTGTGCAATGTTCTGATAATCTATACACCTTGCCATATAAAGTTTTAGTTTCGGCCAATACTCTTTCCAAATGTTATTCAATTGTACCTTTAAGAGTAGTAGGACATGATGGTAAGAATTAGAATAAAAAAGGCTATGTTATAGTTGATCATTTCCCAAAGTCTGCATGCCTCCTATTTAATTCAGTTTTAGCAATAGAGATAGGTTTTAATGGATGCAGACTCTCCTTACCACTACTAACAACAACCCAAACTTGTTAGCATAAGGAAACGATAATTGATGGATGCCCCAAACCAAGATAGATTTTCCCTTTGGTGTAATTTACTATAGATTAATTATTGATGAAACCTACATCAATGGGTTTATCCATCTAAACATAATTCAATAAGCGGTCCATAGTCCCTTCACTACTTTTGGTAGAAGGAATCGGTTTAGCTTAAATGAAGAAGCGCCAAGCATTAAATATTTCATTTAATTTGGAAGCAATAAATTTTCTCTGAACTTCCTCACTAACTTTTCACTCTCCTTTATCATCAATTTTGAATTTCATCAATTAATCCAAATAAGAATTAGTCAAAGTAGAATCGACATAAGTGCAATAATAAAGATGACTCAAAAATAAGAATGCATTGATTCAAGAAGAAAAAATATCCACAAAAATTCCACTCACAAAAACAATTCCATCAAAAGCTTAACGTAGATTAGAATAACTTTCTCCTATTACAGATACCACAACAATAGGGAGTTAAAATAGAACCTCTCCCATTTCTTACTCATAGCCACTCTTTCGACTACTCTCCAGGGTTAACAAATTATCTCTCCACTCTAACTTTTTTGTCATTATGAGTTCATTCTAATGCTCATAAGCTTTGGAGATAATTAACTTCTTTTTATCAAAAGAAGATTTGGATTTGCCTCCTTTAATTTTGGGAATCATAAACATGTAACAATGATAAAAATGCAAACAAATAAAACTGTGAATTGATGTAGTGACATACAATAAGCTATTTATGGGCTAAATAACATTCTTCCCAAAAATCCCCAAATTTCAACTTCTCCTACAAAAATTTTAAAATTCCAGGATGATATTGAAAAATAAGGTTAGGAAGCAGATTTTTTCCTTTGGAATTGAATTCCACTCTTCAAAGCTTTAAGGATCAAGCAAAAATATATGATGAAGGGAAGCCCTATGTAGTATCTCTCAATTTCATAAGAGGAGTAAGGAGGTGGTTTTTTCGAAAATAACTTAAATCAGGTCAGTTTAGGTATTTTTTTCTAACACAAAGGAGCAGCATCTAAACCCCGTGATAGTGGCACCAAGGCACTTCCTTAGACTTTGGTGTGGCACCTTGTTGCTTGTTTATATTGGCACCTAGACATCAGTTTAGCTCTAACAATTTTGTGCAAGGAGCACTAGGCTTATGTGCATGACTCAGAATTGTTTCCGATCATTTAAATTTAATTTTTAAACCTCCCTAAGTCCTTCATAACACCAATGAACAAATAAAAGTTAAAGATAATTGAGGATTGCTGGTCCTCCTTCTTATCACATATCTATTCTTTAATGCTTCATTTCTAATGAAAACTCTTTCATATAACTAATGGATGTTGTTAGGTATTTTTATAGGGTCACTCTCTTTGACAAGCTTTCTCCTAATCTATTAGCATATGTGTTCCTAACTTTAGGTGTTACCTTGTCCTATAAAGTGTACACCACTAACAATTCAATGAAAAGATCATCCACAAGCTCCTCTAATAGCTAGTTTATTTAATCAACATGATAGAAGCCCAAGCCCAGAAATAGGAAGTACAAAATTTAGAAGCACTTCATTTATGTTTAAACTACATATGTCTCTTGTATGTCCTTAAGTTTGATTGAGAACTAATACATAGAAGAATTAGTTGATTCATCTACCATATGAAGACATACCAATGTCTATTCATTAACGAGAATATTAAGGATTTGCCTCCTAACTGCCTTGTAGAATGTGCATGTGCAAATATGTGTCATTCAACTTAAATCTCTGGCGACTTCCAAATTACTTGATCTGACCCGCAAGTACGCAGTTATTTAAGTTCCCAAATGATGTCCAATAACTTGACCCGGTTTATATTTAGCGGCTGTTGTACAAAATGTATATGTTATAGAATTTAAAATTTGATTTATAGTTTTCACCCCTGGGGCTCTACTCAAGTATACGTATCGATCCCAAAGGGAAGGTGTAACTCTATGCATTAACTTAATGAAACTTTTTCTTAAAACTACAGAATCTAATATTGGAAACAACATAAAAATTTCAAATGTAAAATAAAGTTTGTAAATTCCGAAAAATTCTATTTTAAGCTAAGGAAAATCCAGTGATTCTAAACTAATCAGATGTAAAAGATTTCAAGTTATGTAAAATGTTTTTTGCCTTGCAATGAGTTTATAATTAATGTAGGATTCAAATGTTTAAAGGTTTAAATGATGTTTTGTAACAAATATGAGAATACTTATTTTTTACCCTCTTTTTAGTGCATAAGGAATATTAACCAATTTAAAGTTATGTTCTTGATTGTATGTTAATGTAGGGTACATTTTAGCCTTCATTTATAGAATACCCATTGTTCCATCTTTAACCAGACCTCAAGTTCCAACTCTAAACCAAATTTGTTATGAATCTTTCCTATCTACGGACATCAAATCTTATCTCCCTATATATTTTCACTAATAAATGGATCGGGTCACCTCCCAACCTAAAGGTTAAAGTGGTATTCACTAGGTGAGTAAAATCAAATCCCTTTTGGGTTTTCATGTTTTCCAATAGATTTTAACATTACAAATGGCCCATTTGTAAAGCAAATGAAGAATTGGTGAAATTACCATCACAATTTTGGAATACAAGTGTTTTAAACAAATCCACTCCTCCACATGATTACTTCTTATTATAAATAGAAAAGAAAGGAAAATTACTCAGAATTCTTAGAGATAACGCAACAAAACATAACGTATATTAAAACTCAATGTCACAGAACATAACTTAGCAAAAAGTACAAATGCTTATCTCAACCTCTTCCCCAAGCAATCCTTGAAGCTCCTTAACTATCCTTGACTCCAATAGACTCATACAAGACTCCAAAACACTCACAATCACAAAGACTTACCACCTTCTCAATATGGTGGACGCCCACTCCAATGGTGGTCTAACTTACAAAAAAAATGAATCTCATTGAATGTTGAATTCATTCCGATAAATAAATCTCTAAAGAACACCAAGAGTCACTTCAGACACCTCTTTAAAATTTGTCCAAGTTCAATGGATAAAAGTCAAACTATTTATGGTGCCTAAGCGCCCAGCTGTGACACCATGGTGCCAGCCCTCGAGAACTCCTAGCGCCTAAGTGCCAGATCAATTTTTGCTCTTTTTGACCAATTTTACTCAATTTTTTTTCCATTTTTTGTTCTTTTTTCCTCTTAAACTCAGTTTCCTGCACCTGGACCAAAAAACACACAAAATACATTTCATTAAAACACAATATCTTTAAAAATGAGTATAAAACTTATAAAATTAGGTTATTTTAGGGCATTTCAATTCCCCTAAACTTAAACATTGCTTCTTCACAAGTTACCATTTTAGTATATAACCCAAATATTATAACTTATTGTAGTAGGTTTCTCTTAAAGATTCCTATAGGTTTTGCCCCATAAATGTGATAGTGAAACTTTTTAAAAAATTTTAAATAACTCAGGTTAGAACTAAAGTTTAAGAATATCTAGTAATCAATAAGGGATTCTAGTTCTTATGTTCATTTAAAAAAAATATGTAATTTGTCAGACTTATGAAACTAGAATAATTAAGAGAAAAAGGATTATATGAGAACTCTTCTATAAAAGATACTAATCCTTCTAAAATTAAGAATAAACTCAAAAGTGTAAATAAATTTCTTCCTTTAAGATAATTTATGTGAAGCCAATTTTTAATTAGTCATCTCCTCAAACTTCTCCCAACATAATAATTGTTTTTGTTTTGAGTTTTGCTTTTCTTTTATTTTTAGGATCATTTTCAATCCTTTCTTTTTTTTCTTTTTATGTGAGGACTACTATATCAGAATAGCCTTTAATGATTTTGAACTTCAATATTCATTTTTTAAAGTTAAAAACTTATTAGATTGCTTCAATTAATAATTTGGATAAGATTAAAAATGATTTTTCATAGATTCTCAAAACTTTTTGAAGTGTATATCTAAGATTCCTAATGTTTCAATAATACATTTTTTTCTATGCTGAATAATAAAAGGATATTCCTATACTTTTATACTAAATATCTTAACTTTAGAGCTACCTCTAATTATTAGAAAATTTTACTTCAGTATATTATAACATTTATAGAGTCAAAAGTATAGTTCTCTAAAGATAACACCACATACCAAAGGCTATTTTAAATTAATCTCAAAATATAGTTTATTGAGGACAAATAAGGTTTAGTTTTAAGATGTTTTTCTCCCCTCCCTCCCCCCCAAACCAAAACTAAAATTTTTAAATAGTTTAAAACATTTTAGTGCAAAAGAAGAATGAAGAGAGAGAAAAATTTACATGAAAAAAGTACAGGTACAAGTAGTAAAGATCGTTGCTGAGCAGTAGTAAATCTAAAATCAAAATATAAATATCATGAAAATTAAAAAGTAAAACACTACTCTAACCCACCAAAAATACTTAATAAACTTGAGCAAAAAGTAGAGAGTAATTCAAAAAAATAAAAAAAATATTGTACATCAATTTAACATAAATATACATATGAATTGACTAAATAAAATAAGTCAAAATGTAAGAACTACTACAAAATGAAGAAACCCTTTAATCCTCCTCCTCCTCATCATCATCATCCTCCTCAATACCCTCATCCATTACCTTGCAGTGTTGATATGGAGAAAATTTAGGCCATGTAGGAAACTCAACATATAGATCTCCCCTAGACAATCTCACTAAGGCCTCATCATATGTTGCATCATAATCACTCTTTTGATGTATATATTGTTCTAAATTATCAAATTGTTCTTCAATATATTGCATCCAATACAGCATAAGAGGCATGTCTTACTGGTGTTCTAAATATCTTTCTTGCGGATCGTTCAAAACACTAGAAGGTGGAGCAGTAGTACTGAAAGTAGATGTTTTAGAGGTACAAGTAATATTAGAGGCTCTACCTCAATCTCTCCCATAAAAATTCACATTAGCCTTTCCAATATGCTTTAGTGGTTGTAATTGATCCTCACATATCTCATAATTTACTCCAGATCCTTTGCAGATGGTAAAGTTAAGGGATGGGTGATCCCAACTGTTTATATGCAACAGTATAACAATGTCTTTGATGATATTTTTCACTTATGTTTCCTTACTTTGCAATAGAAAAAAAAAATTATGCTGGAGAAAATAAGAATTTAACTTTTTAATATATAACATGAATATCGAACCCACAGGAAAAATAAGCAATATGCACTATTTATCAACAAACCTTTTATTTTAAAAACAAAATTATTTAAACTAGAGATATTTTCACTGTAGGAAAAATTTGATTCTTTTTGGAATTTTTGATATTTTGACAAAACAATAAAACTTCTAAAGCTAACATGAGTTTATGTAAAAGAAAAGCAGTTTATATGAAAATATATTTCTCCTTATCATAAGTCAGTAATAAGTATAGAAATTATGTTGTGGAAGTATGCAAATTGTGTTGTGTCAAATAGGAGTAATAATATTCTTTACCATTACTAGAGATGCTATAAATAACTTTGGCTAATTTAAAGTTTGAATAGTTCTGAAAACTGGCTAGATAACAAAGATACTAGCTCTCACACTAGAGTTCCCTCGATTCCCTCCACGTGGGAGATAACATCTCATATCAGAACCTAAAACAGTAAACCAATTTGGGGCATTTAACCTGCCACTTTAAAGATCTCTAACTCTACACCCTTCAAAGATTATTTCCATATTTATTTGCACTAAATCATATGAATTACATTATCATTCATACAACCTCATGTGATTCTTTCCAAATGTTGACTAAGATAATACCGACTCGATTCTTTCATGTTCTCACAACAAATTTTAACATATAGATAGACCAAATCAAGAAGTAAATGAAGGACATGGATTTAAATCATCACAACTTCTTCCAGCATTAAATATCAATAATCTCCACAACTTCCATCCAACACTTTAATTACTTATCATTTGAAAGAGAAAGATAAATAAAACTAATCAGAATCCATGGAGAAAACAAAACCACACTTTAGTTTAAAAGTAGAAATCATTGTCAGACCAACAAAAAGTCTCGATTAAAATCAAAATTAGTTTATAAACAAAAGATAAAAATATATCTCAAATCCTCCACAGAACTCTTGAAATTCCTTTGAATCTCTTCTCTACTACAATACTCTTGACTCTCTAAATAAAATTAAAAACAAAAAAGGATAAAATAAAATTGTGGTGCTTGAAAATCTCTCCAAAACTATCTCTCAAAACTATCCCTTTCCAGCACTTTTCATAACTTTCAAGCACACTTCAAAAGTTCTCAACTTTCTTCTTTTATAAATCTCCAAGTGGTTCCTTGATAACTCTTCAAAATATTTCCTAATTCGATGTATTCTCCAAAGGATGCCTCCTTTCATAAGTCTTCTAACCATATTTTTGTTTCTAGTGGACATAACCACCCTCTTTGGTGAATAGATGCCTCAAAATTCCCTTCAAATTTGGGAAACATGAAGTAAATCGTCAAATAACTACCTCTAGCGCTTAGGTGTGGCCTCCTCTATTTCACAGGTTCTTAAGCACCGGATCTGGCACTTAGGCGCCAAAACACTTTTGCTCCAAATTTGATCCTTTTTTCACACCTTTTAGCATTCTTCACCTTTTTACTTGTACCTGAAAGAAAAACACATAAATACCTTCCATTAAAGTACAACATCTCAAAAATAGGTATAAAAATTTGTCTAAAAATGTTGTATATTTTAAGTGTATCAAAATTCCCCAAACTTAAAATGTTACTTGTCCTCAAGTGATACTTCAATCTTTAAAAACTATATAAGTATGATATGTATGTGTTTCTTTAGGAGTTGCTAAAATTTAGATTTAGAAATATAGTAGTCCAATTTAAAAAAATATTTAGTAAATGAGACCAACTTAAAGTTTAGAAATTATTAATGTTAAGAAATATGAAAATATGAGTTTCTATCTAATTCAGAAATATTGTAGATTTTCCAATTTTAGAATTTAGTCCTTTTATTATCTCTACTTAAATTTTTTTATTAAAATTAGTTTTACTTACCATATAATATCCCTAACCTTAAGAGTTTCTCAAGTCTTATACATTAAAAAGTACAAATGTGGAACCAATTTTTGATTAGGCACTAATCCTCAAGCTTTTCCTCCCTTAGTTTTTCTTTTTTTTTCTTTTCTTTTTTATTTTTCTTTTTCTTTTATTTATCTTTTCTTTATCTTTTCTTTTTCTTTTCTTTTTCAGGCAAGTATTACTATATCTGGATAGGCCTTTAATGGTTTTGAATTCCACTTCTTTTTTCCTAAACCAAAGTCTTGATGTAAATCTTTTACTTATAAATATAATAACAGTTTTGAAAATTATTTTTAATAAAAGAAATTTAAGTATTAAAAATAAAAGTCTAACTTTCTAAATTTTTAAAAAGTACAATTTCTATTACTAAAGACAGTTAAACTATATTTAGCATTTTCTACACTAAAAATTTCTAACTAAAAGTTTTTGTCATTACTCAAAATTTTAACTAAATTTTCTCACTCATTTCTATAGCCCAATTTTACTTCCCTATTATAACTTCATATACATGATCATTTTTCTTTTCAAATTAAATTCACTTGTAGCACATTTGAGAAAAAATAAAATTCAAGTTTTGAAAATATTTTTCATCCCTCTCAAACTTAAGTTCTTAACAAGATTTAAATAGTTTAGCAACATATATATATATATATATATATA
>NW_018223194.1:236978-240845 GCF_001263595.1 Phalaenopsis equestris
TCTATCATTTTCATTTCAATTCAACATGTAGAGATTCAATAGACTTCTAAGTAGTGGGTACAAACATAAAAACAAACTAACACACTAACTTTGATTTCCAATCTCAACATAAAAAAAATCACACTAAGAAGATAAAAGAAAAATACATGGTAGCAGTTTTCTGAGTTTAAAACTTAAAATAAAATTTTGCAAGGTTTTAAACTTTTCACGAGGTAAAGAAATAAGTTCAATCCTAACTAACTAAAACACAATAATTAACACACAACAACAATTACTACCATAGAATTTAAATCAAAATACTAACAAAACACAACATCACAATACAATTAAACAAAATAAGAGTCTCACGCATCACAAGGTCTAAATAGGTACACAAATGAAAATGTAGCAAGTCCAAACTACGAAGTTCAAAACATATTACAAACATAAAAATAAATCATTCCTCCTCCTCATCATCCTCAGAATCATCGTTATTCCAAACATTTGTAGACTCGTAATCAGAGTATCTAGGATATGGAAGAAATTCCACTCCTTGGTTACCGCTAATAAGGTTTTCTAGAGATGAATGAAATTTCTCTTCACTATCATTTTTTCTTCTATTATACCCATCAATATGACCTACAAAGCTTTCTAAAAATCTCACCTTACTACGATATAGTTGATATTGTCCATCATCCTTTGCAATAATTGACTTTGAGTTTCCGTAGACTCACCTCTAGAAGTAGAAGCTCGTGAGGTAGATGGTCTAGATGTAGATGTAGCAGAGGTAGAAGCAGCAAATTTTTATATTCCATACTCTTTGAAAATGCTCCTCTCTAGCCAAAAATAGAATGCTCCAAATATGATTTCATATTCACACATATAATTGGCTTTAGAAGCAATAATACTTCCTACCAGCTATCATATCTTACTCCAGCCTTCTCACATAAAGAAAAGATCAAGGAAGCCAATCCCAAACCTGTAGTAGTAACGGTAGTGGCAGAACTGTCAATAGTCTGATAGATCAAAGCTCCAATGTTGATGAGCTTGCCTTCCTGAATACAATAGCTCAATGTTGCTCTCTCTATTGTAACGTCGTTGAGATGATTTATCGTAAATATACGGGTTGGAATAAAATAGTGCCATGCCTTTGAAGGTGCACTCAACTTTGAGGAGGAAAAATTGACTCTTCTTTCATTCGTAATTTTCCAGAGCCCTCTTCCAACAGTTAAATAGGAAATAATCTCAACTAGCTCCATCTCAGTAGGACTATAGTTCACATAAAAATACAAAGTATCAGGTGTACAAAGTATCAGGTATACAAAGTATCAGGTGGTAGATGGTAAAATATATTGATTACCTCCGGAGAAAAAGGTACCAATATTCCTCTATCCATTACTCGATCATCTTCAGCATTGAGAAGGTTAGCATAGAACTCCCTAACTACAGAAATAACGGCCACAGCAGAAAAACAACATAATCGTTCCCATTGTCGGAGAATGATCAGATCTTCTACGGATCAACCTGGACTCTTGAAACATTGCTCCTGAATAAGTTTTCTTGATTACAAAGCATTACTGTACCTATCTTTAGTTTTCAAACTCACAAACTTGCTCGAATCAAAGTGGCTTTTTTTTGCTCTTTTTCATTCTTGGTGCCGTTTTACAAATTTCATAAAATTCCACAATAACTTTAAAAATCAAACCTAATTTACTAAACTCAACTCCTATAAGCACAAACTACACTTTCTATGCCAAACTACACTTTCTATGCAATTTTCATAGACTTTCTATGCAATTTCCACAGATTTTTCCTCATTTTTCACCATGAATAGTGATTTTTGTGTTCTTCCAAAGGTACTCAGAATACATGGTGAAAATCCAAAATTTTTTACATAGAAGTAAAGCTCTTATCTCAAGAAATCCAAATCTAGCAATTTTCTCTAAATTCCACCAAGAAATCTCCACAAAATGGCTTGCCCCAGACTTTAAGATCGCAAACTCAAGAGGTTGAAGGTGACGACGGGAGTAAAAATAGCAATTTTAGTGATTATTTTTCACTTTTAACCGTTCGCGAACCAATTTTTGTGAACTGGCGCTTAAGCATGGATAAGTGGCTCTTAGACGCCTGCCTCTCGGGTTACATCATGCGTAAGCGCGAGAATGTGGCGCTTAGATGCCAGTGCACAATTTTTAATATTTTTTAATTTAAGTAAAATGCACTATAAGCCTAAGCATACCTCCCCTAAATGGTCTCATAGCACTTAAATGACTATTTTCCTCTCCCTTAACTCTCCTTTTTTTCTCAAAATTCTCAAATATAACTCATTTGATTTAAGGCTAAAATAACAAAAAATTTCATAAAAAACAAACATAAACATTTATTCACACAATAGCACAAATACATATAACACTTAATTATCACTCCAAATAGTCTCGGATGGGCAAATCTTTCTCAATATAAACACTAAACAAACAAACATAAATTCCAAAAATAGTATTTAACAGTTAACACATTAAAAAAAACTCCTAACACACAAACATTAACACTGAAATTGATTCCATTTTTAATTTGTTGGGACAAATTCTGGTCTTTCATTAGTCTCTGCTTGGGTAATTGGAATATAAAGTTGATTAAATGAACGATGGTGACAAGCTTTGATACTATCTTCTTCAATCCATTTCTTTTTAAGATACATCTCCTTATCCACTTCCTCTATATAACCAGTATGACTAAATTAAATTTTCAATTTCCATCCAATTTACTCTAGATGTGCATGAATCTCAATTACCTTTATTTCTGGTAACACCATGATAGTCTTAATTTTGTTGATCTTTTCCGATATTCCCTCATTATTAACGGCTAAGAAATCATTATACATCTCTTGTGCACTTTAAATAATGAATCTCTTCTTCATGGTCACTTCCTTCTTCTTTAAATCCATCTCCCATGAGAGAAATCTTCTCAAAATCTCTCTTTCTCTTAGAGTTTAGGTCTGGAAATGATCAAGGGTGAAATTCCTTCACAAAACCCTTCTATTTATAGGCTTAAATCCAGCGAGTAACTCCTACACACATCCTAAAATTACCTTGGCACATTTTAGTAAAAAAATTGTCAGTTATATCTCTTAGAATCCAAATTTTGTACATGATTTTTAACACCCGCACTTAAGTGTCGAGTATTGGCGCTTAATCACCAGTGCTCAATTTTGCACCAGTTAACTTAAAGTCCGAATTCTCATTTTAGCATGTCTGGATCACTGAATAAGGTCTTAAAGACAATACTAACACATAATAATCTTAAAAAGACTACCCCAAATTTTCTTAATCTCACACAAATAACAATAAAAGCAAGACACACTAGTAACTATGAGTTGTCTCCCACAAAGCGCTTGGTTTAACGTCATCAGCCCGATGTAACCAGTGCTTATTCTGGATGACGTAACATCATTTGATCATTAAATTTATGCTGATCCCCTACTAAATAAGTGTTGACCTCACTTTTGGTTGAGGTCTAGAAACTTCTTTAGTAGCCTAGGTCTAGCCATAGGACTTTCCTATTGACTAGTCTTAGAAAACTAGAAAAGGTATCCTCACCATTAGAAATTCAAAATTATTCTCTTTGCTCAACTTGAGATTCCACATATTGGTCCTAACCTCTAATGTTTAGAAGGTAAGATCATTATGGGAAAGCTCAAGAAGAGTTTTTATAGGGTTACTTGGCCTTAGGATTGACCCTGGGTGTTGATTTGAAGCTAAGGTACATTATACTCTTACTATATCTTCACAATAAACTAATTAAGATCAATACATGAGAGCCCAAAATGGGGATTTCATTGATCCATGGTTCATTTAGAATGGATATCTATCCAATTCTATTTGAAATGCC
>NW_018223195.1:0-209 GCF_001263595.1 Phalaenopsis equestris
TTGACCTTCAGGATCATCTGTTCAACCATCCTTGGGCAGAGTAATTCGGAAGGTCATTAAGGACATTATGATCTTTATATGAGGTCGGACTCCCAATAAGTGTGTAGATGGACTAGTTCCATCTGGGCATTGTGTAAAGTGGGTCCCGCACTGGGTTCTAAAATATTTCTGGTTCTAAAATATTTCAATTTTGTAAATTAAACTAATAC
>NW_018223196.1:0-1416 GCF_001263595.1 Phalaenopsis equestris
AAAATTTTGATAATTATAGGAATTATTCTTTTATCCTGTAATTTGACAAAGTGAAGTCGTTTTCTTCCAATTAAGCCCATTTTTTATTGTAAATCATCAAATGAGTTAATTAATATCAGAAATTATCCATTTCCCATTTTGATTAAGCCTAAATATTTATTAAGCCCAAAGTATCCAAAATTACAATTTTGCCCCTAAGGGTCCAAACTTTCATAATTTGTCAAATTTAAGTCAAATGATTTTGAAATTTTTATGTAACTTTACTGATAGGTCAATTAAGACATCAGAGGAGATAAAATTTGGATTTTCAATATTTTATTTGATTTATATAATTATTTTCATGCAAAAATGTGCATTTTCAAGGAAAATTCCAAAATTTGATCAAGACAACTCTTAATCACTTGAAATTATTATGTGAGCTAGCCCTAGACTAGAAAGTCACTTGGCCAAAATTTCATGGTTTTTTGAATTTTTTGTGATTTATTAAAATTATTTGAATTTTTAGGGATTTTAATAAAACTAAAATATTTTATATGTTGAAAAATATGTTTTATATTTTTGGAAAATCTCTCTTAGGTCAGGGAAGCTAGAAAAATTTATTTTGTATTTTTCTAATTATTTAGGTGAAAATTCTATTTTTAAGCCTTAAAAATCATTTTAAGGTTTAAAAATAGATATCTTTATTTAAAGACCTTGGAAAAATATTTCAATGATTTTTAAGTGTTTAGGAAATAATTTGGAACATTTCCATGAGTTTAATTTTTTATGATTTTTTTATTATTTTTTAATTATTAAAAAGTATGAAAAAGTACCCTCTGATAATAGAGAACTCAGAAAACTAAGTTTCAAATTGGATGGTCACTTTTAAAAATCAGTTAAAAATATTAAATGATCTCCAAATGACTTGAAATTTTTATGGTAATTTTTCTAACTCATGGGCCACAATGGAGAGCAAAAATCAAGTGATTTTGATCTCTATGTACTCCAAATTAAATGTTTTAAGTAAATTGATTCTTAAAAATCATGAAATTATTTCCTAAGACTACTCTGGCCATAGGGAACTTGAATTTTTTTAGAATTTTCTAAGCCACATAGAATTTTCTATAATTATTTGAATAGAAAATACATAAAAGATTAGAAAATTAAGATCTATGTCTAGAGATCTCCTATGTCTTTGGAAAAATGCTCAAATTGTGCACCTAGACAGAGGCTACAATATATAAAAATTTGGGGTGAAGGTGATAATCCAATATGAATGGAGAATTGAAAAACCCCTAACACTAATTAATTTTTTCAAAATAATTTATGCATTAAATTAATGTGAAAATAATTCTATATGATTCTCCTCTGTTCACTGAGCAAGAGGGTATTTTTATTTTATTTTTATGAATTTTCTATGCAAAGATATGGATTTTT
>NW_018223197.1:0-347 GCF_001263595.1 Phalaenopsis equestris
CAAAGAAGAGTGTAACAACGACTCATGATAGAAAATTTTGAGAAAATCAACTAAAAAGACTCAAGTAAAAGAAAATTCTCAAAAAAAAAAATCTTTGAGTAATTCCGAAAGAAAATAAAAGTAATACGAGTGACCTGTCTCAAAGCTTCGATAAAACAAAGAAAAAATTCGGATGAGGGGGACCGCAAACACTCGTATAGGACTAGACTCAGCTGTATATTTATTCTCGAGGGTCCACGAAGGCTACTCGGTCACCTGAATGTATAGAACCCGCCACTCGTCTAGAAGTGTGTCTTGAACCTCACTTAGAGGGCTATTTCCCAGCCTAAACAGGTATTCGTCAGGTG
>NW_018223197.1:5055-12281 GCF_001263595.1 Phalaenopsis equestris
CATCTACTCTCCTAATCAGATTATCAGATGGTCGACGCTTAATGTGACCAAACCATCTAAAACGACTTTCTCTAATTTTGTCTGTCACAGGAGCTACACCAACCCTATCACAGATATAGTTATCTCGCATTTTGAAATAAATTATTTTAAATTTACTTAAAAAAATAAAAGTTGCTCATTTATTTTACAGTGAACTAAACAATTTTAAAGTATTTCACATACAATACATTACTTCTGCATTACATTTATTATATATTGCATCAATTTTACAGTAAACCAAACAAACTCTTAGTATTTAATTTCACATAAAATTAAAATTTTGATTTGTACTTAATTTTTCATATTAAACTAATAAACTCGTTAAAGTTTTTAATAAATATTTAATTATTTATGTAGAATTTTAAATAAATGATATTTTAAATCTAAATAAATTTACAATTGGATAGGTTATAACCTAGCATCTATATAATTTATACTGAGTAAATAGAATAAATTTTGTGTTGTATGTAACTTTTCTTACAACTAAATAATATAAATAAATATTAACAAAACTAGTTCATTGAAAAAAAAAAATTGCATTACATTTGTGTACATAATGATATTAAATTATAATATATTACTATTAAATATATTATCAAATAAATTATTTCTAATAAAATTTTATTTAAATAATATATGATATGTGATAAATCATTAATAAGTTATTTCTTGAACAACAAATGAATTTGCAAATGAATATCAATAAATGAGTTGAATTATACTCAAAATTGATTCATTTAAACTTAAATTTTTTTAAAAAAATTTTAGACTTATTGATTTACTAATTTAAATAAACATGATTGAGTATTAATTTGAGTCAAGTTTGATATTTTTATGAAGTGCATTGGTTCATTTACCGACTTACCACAACCCTGTAAGTGGAGAAACAACACAGTAGAGTCAAGTTCACTCTGCCGTCAAATAGGGATGTATCATTGGACTGGGCCGCAAGATCTCACCAACAAGTGTACTTAGATCTATCTCTCATGAGAAAGACATCACAGATGAAAAAGAGAACTAATCGAATCAACATCCCTTAAATATTCTTAGCCATAAAATATTTCAAGTCTCATGCATACAGGTGTTTGGTTTACTACGTAAATATGAGAGTGATTTCTCTTTACATAGCAGGATACAGTAGATGAAGCGGAAGATAAAGAGGTAGAAGAGGAGACGTGAGAGAAGTATGTCATGCATGTGCCTAGCCTAAGGGCGTATCAAAATACTAAGTACTCGCAGATTATATGATGAGATGCTAGTTCATCATATCGAGCCTCATAAAGATTAGTAAGGGTTTTTAGACATAACATCTTTTGTACTTGTTGCACTGTGAATGAGAAGATGTGCAATCTAATTATAGACGGAACTATGATAATATTATATTTACACAAATGGTAGATAAATTTAGTTTCATTACTCATAAGCTTTACAATCATATTCTGACTTGGTTGAAGAAGGGGAATAAATTGGTGTTGATAAAAGTTTCTGAGTAGAGTTTTAAATTATAGATAAAATTTAAGATCAGATATGTGATGTCATGTCTATGAATACGTTTCATATATTTTTTTGGGTCAATTGTCATAACATGAAATATATTTGATGATGACCACAAGTATACTTACTCTTTTGCCCAGGACGCAAAACATCTTTTTCTTTTGCCTTTATAAGAGTCAACAGTGAGGAATACTTATGTGGAGATAGGAGCTATAATATCTCATGCTATTTTTCTATAGGTTATAAGAGAGGAGCCAGTGGATGTGTCCTTAGTGATGTTAGAGGGTAGCGAGATAGAGAAATCGATACCCGAGCCAATGTGACTTGTATTGGAGGCTTTTCGGGATGTTCTGACTGACAATCTACTAGTTGGATTTCCACCTGATGGATTCAACATGCTGTAAATTTCATTACTAGATTAGTGCTTCTAAATCGACCAACTTATCGGGTATGGCCAAAAAAGTATTAGAAGCTGCAGAAGCAAGTTGAGGATCTGATGGCTTGGGAGTTAATTTGTGAGAGCACCGATTCATGTGTCCTATCAGCTTTGATTGTGCCTAAAAAGGATGTGTCATGGCTCATGGGCATTAATAGCATTGGCATGTAAAATATCACTATTAATTACATTTTTCTCATTATGAGGTTGGATGATTTACTTGATCAGTTACATAAAACTGGTGTTTTCTTTAAGAGCGATTTGCACAGTAATAATCACCAAATCAATATGGATCAGGTGTTGAGTGGAAGACAGGTTGCAAGACACGAGATGTACTATATGAGTGGACGGTCATGTCATTTAGCTTGTCCAACACATCAAGTACATTTATTAGGTTGATAGATCAAGTTTATTTTTTGAGTTTTTATTCAGAAGGTTGCTTAATACTTTGATGGTGTACAATCATTTAGAGGAGCACTATCGTTTAGAGGAGCACTTGTAAAACTTGTGATAGGTGCATCTGGCAAAGTAGTTGTATGGACATCATAAGAAATGTCATTTTTGGATACAATAGATGTGCTCGTAGTCATTCAATAAGGTACGCTAATTTTATGAATTGACTTATTTTTATAGGAGATTCATCAGGAATTTTAAACCATTGAAGAAACTCTAGAAGGCAGATGGATTTGCTTGGTTAGATGAGACATGAACTAGTTTTGATGCTCTGAAGAAACATGTTACTTTGGCCATTATTCTAGCTCCGTTAGATATTAGCTAAGTGTTCGAGTTAGAGTGTGATGCCTCCACTGTGAGAATTGAATTATACTAAATCAAAGATGACACCTTATTACCTTCTTAAGTGAGAAGCTAAATGATTTAAGGAGAAAGTTCTCTACTTACGACAAAGAATTTTATGCCATATTGAAAACTCTTAATCATTGGATTCATTATTCACTGTCGAAAAATTCTACTCTCTACAGTGACCACGAGGCCTGAGTTTATTGAACAATCAGTTAAGCTTAAGGGCAGACACGTCTCATCGGTAGAATTCCTCTCATTGTTTCATTTTGTACTCAAGCACAAGAAAAGGATTCAAATCTATATCATGCAGTTTAAGGTATGTGAATTTGAAGTTTTGAAGGATGCATATGCCATTGACAAGAATTTTCAGGAGATTTGGGTTCATTGTCAGGACATACCATATAAGCAGTTCCACAAATCCCATGAGTATATCTATCAAAACATATTGTGCATTCCTAAGAATTCACTTGTGTTTTCATCAAAATATATTGAAGTTTTGAAGGATACATAATGTTGCAGATGGCTTCATCTGTGTGTGTTGATTTCATGTGCATTTTGGTAGGATTTGACAATGGACTTTGTGATGGGTATGCCATAGATGTGGCATAGTAAGGATTCTATTATAGTAGTGGCAGAGCACTCATCTAAGATGACATATTTTGTTCCTTGCCACAAGAGGATGGACATATCACAAATTATTGACTTATAATTTAGGGTGATAATCTGTCTTCATGGCGTACTCAAGACCATTTCTTCAAAGAGATGTGAAATTTCTGATCCTTTTCTGGAGGATCTTATGGAGTAGGCTTGACATAATACTTCAGTTCGGCTCAGTAGCACACCCACAAACAAATGGACATACGGAGATTGTAAATCACAGTTTGGAAAAAAAAGTTCAGATATCTGTCGGCGCTAGAAAGAAATTCGTTTATGGTGGAGTTGCTCGTAAGAAGTTGTCGGTCACCGAAATTGAAATCTCGTTCTCCGCTTCGGAAGGACGTTTAATTTGCATATATATGTATAATTTTAGAAAAATATGAAATCAAACTGACCTCATATTTTTCACAGTTTAAATGAAAGAGTGCTCTACCTCAAATCATGTATCTGTCCCAAAGGATAAACACATGACTTGAGGGTGATGCTCGATCAAATAAACTAAGAAAACATATGACATCCGTTTGGTCTGCGAAACCGTTTTATTTGCCGACAAGTTCTCCTATTTAATACAAAGAATTAAATAAGGTTGGGTTCGGAAAAACTTCCTATAAGGGCAAGCCCCTATAGTTAATTATATC
Organism: Phalaenopsis equestris; assembly: GCF_001263595.1. NCBI lineage: Eukaryota > Viridiplantae > Streptophyta > Magnoliopsida > Asparagales > Orchidaceae > Phalaenopsis > Phalaenopsis equestris. The sequence goes on from NW_018223197.1 coordinate 9,121, forward strand.
TTAAATGACCGAAGTCACTTAAGAAAACTCTCGATAAAAATCAGGGAATACTATCTTCAAAGAGGTCAAAAGGATAGGACTTTACAACGAAATCGGACAAAGATGTGTGAAAGGGGAAAAACTCGAATCGGGAACATTATTGAGGAATCCAAATGGAGAGAAACTAGAGGAGGCCACAGATCCTGAGGAGAACCTCAGTGACTTCCCAATCAATCCTATGGTTTGGCTTCAGTTTTAAGAAGAAATTATTCAAGTGTTTCATCCAGTCAATTTTATTTAATTGGGGCTTATATTTGCGTGACACGGTCACACAAGTCGCCTGGAAGATATGAGGGTTTACGTCGTATCGAACGACAACCTCGGAACCTATAACAAGTTAGCACTTAAATTGCACAGTCTGACTGTGCAAAGGCCTAAAAGATAAAGTGTGGATTCATGTCGCGCTAAGCAGACTACCTCGAAATCATATGGCTTGTTGTTTTAATTTCTAGGAAATGAATGATTTTGCTGGGGAAGACATGTTCTGCTGTTGAAGATGGTCGTGCTGCCCACCATGCTGCTTCAAGCTTCTTGTCGTTACGAGTTTAAGTTTTCTAGGGTGTCCAATTATGGTGTCAAATCAAACGGCCCTATGGTTGTAGTCCTCTAAACATTCTATATAAAAAGAAAACATGCTTAAAGCTATATAATATAAAATGTGTAATGTAATGCATGTGGAACAGTAACAGGTAGAAATAGGAACATGCTATACAGGAAGAACAGTAGCAAGTAGAAACATGAATAATATAACATACTATACAGTACAGTAGCAGGTATGAACAGAAATGATATAACATGCTGTACAGGAAGAACAGTAGCAAGTAGAAACATGAAAATAAAACACTGTAAAATGTAAAACAAACATGTATGCCTATGAGATCCACTGTTTCTATATAAAAAGAAAACATGCTTAAAGCTATATAATATAAAATGTGCAATGCAGGAACAAACAGTAGAATGCATGTGAAACAGTAATAGGTAGAAATAGAAACATGCTATACAGGAAGAACAGTAGCAAGTAGAAACATGAATAATATAACATGTTATACAGTACAGTAGCAGGTATGAACATAAATGATATAACATGTTGTACAGGAAGAACAGTAGCAAGTAGAAATAGGAAAATAAAACACTGTAAAATGTAAAGCAAATCATGTATGCCCATGAGATCCACTGTTTCTTAAGTATAGCAAGCCTAAATGCATCTCAAAAGCGAAGTCTGGAAGAAAACGTTATTCAGGAAATCCAAAGAAGAGTGTAACAACGACTCATGATAGAAAATTTTGAGAAAATCAACTAAAAAGACTCAAGTAAAAGAAAATTCTCAAAAAAAAAAATCTTTGAGTAATTCCGAAAGAAAATAAAAGTAATACGAGTGACCTGTCTCAAAGCTTCGATAAAACAAAGAAAAAATTCGGATGAGGGGGACCGCAAACACTCGTATAGGACTAGACTCAGCTGTATATTTATTCTCGAGGGTCCACGAAGGCTACTCGGTCACCTGAATGTATAGAACCCGCCACTCGTCTAGAAGTGTGTCTTGAACCTCACTTAGAGGCTATTTCCCAGCCTAAACAAGTATTCGTCAGGTGGACAATCAATTTTAAAAATGTATTTTTAAAATTTATGTTTCTGCCATACACACAACTTCTTAGGCATGCAAAGAAGAGTTATCCATTTTGTTTCGTGGAGAAGTATATTTTGTTTGAAAATAATTTATCAAAACTTATCTTTCCTTTTATTTTGGTTGTCCACGAGTCGATTACGCTACCGGGCATAGGACTGCCAACAACCTGAGGAGGTTCGAGCCGACTACCGCTAGACTTATGTCGGTGAAAGATATCATATTCTATTATTCATCAAATGTCTGGATCTTGATGTTATAAGATATGACATCTTTCTGCTCTATCTTCGCACGTATAACAAAAGGCTATACGTGGACACTTATGTATCGGACATGAGTATCAAAAGAACAAACCAAGAAGCAAGGAAAGAAAAGAACAAAAATGAGGTGAGAGAGAGGAGGCATTAATCCATCTAAAATACCGAAAAGAAGAATGGATCAGTCCTCAAAGCTCGTGATAAAAAGACTTGAAAAGGAAGACCCGAAGATCCTTGAATCAATCCGAGATGGATATCACTTTCTCACTTTTAGAATTGGACCAACCCGAGTCAAAATGACCTCCTAACGCTGGTATCCAAACCCCAACGACATCCTTTATGAATTTAATTCATCCCAACTAAATGCTTTTCCAAAATAGGGTTTAAGATCTCCCAAACTTCAAAAGAAAATGATCTCGGGAAACCCACCACTAATATTTCCAAACGCATGCCGAAATCAAAATTCCCCCAACTTTTAGAATAGTCTCGTATATCGAATAAGCATAAAATTTTCCCACATAATCTAAATAAATGCTCAGGGTCGGGGCCAATAGAGAAGAGAAAGCAACCACCAAGGCTCTCGGCTAAGACAAGGAACAAGGTCAAATGAGGCTCACGGCTAAGGCAAAAGACAGCTGCCAAGACCCATGACCAAAGGCAACTCAAGGGGCAACGAGTGAGGCTCACGGCTAAGGCAACAAAGGACCTAGAAAAGAACCACCAATGGATACTATGCTTTCCTGAAAAATATGAGAGGATAACTAAAGTGATTATAATTTTTGGGATAACAAATTTGATCTATCCATAACATTCAAGCCAATTAAGCCTAGCAAGAATGACCAAATCACACCAAACGACCTCCAATAGGCCTCACGGGTAAGGACCAAAAGGGGAGGCTGGTTCAACCACATCACAAACCCACGGCTAGGAACCAAACAAACACCCAATTGCGGCCTTATAAACTGCCAAACCAATCCATCAAAGACCAAATAACAACTTTCGAATGGGGACAACACAGCACGCCCAAAATTGGCTCTCAGGTAAGAGCTGAGACCAACAAAAATCAAAAGAAACTAAGTCATTTCTCGGGTATGAACTAAAGCCAGCAAAACCACATTTCGGTAGGGGGCCAAGCAAAGCAAACCGAACCCCCAACTAAAGCCAAGCAGAGCCACAGCTGGAGTTCAAACTCAAGTTACAAAAAATGGGTAGAAAACATTTCCATATCCTCAAGACATCAA
>NW_018223198.1:0-645 GCF_001263595.1 Phalaenopsis equestris
TAAAAATTTAGAAAATTGTTTATTCTGTTTGTGTTACTTTAATCTTTGAGGAAATGGTGGTGGAGATTTCTCCACAGTAATTTTCATTTGTGTAAATGGATACTCTAAATCTGGGTATTCATGATCCTTCTCTTTTTCGGTATCTACTTTCTCTTTTTCCGTTTTTGTTTCTTTTTGCACCCTTGTTTCCAATTCTTTTCAACTTCGTAATTGTATCGTTTTGAATTGTTCTTTTCCTTGGTCTTTAGGATTTGGTTCCACAGTACTAAGAAAAGTTCTTAACGTTCGGTTACTAAGTGCAATAGCAATATGACCTAATTGATTTCCTTGATTCTATAATTGTTGACCCATGTTTAATATCAGCTCTTCCATAGACAACTTCTTCTCCTTAACTTGAGTATTATTGTTAAATCCTGGAGGATAAGAAGGTCTATAGTTAACATTTCGTTGGTTGGATGAATTTCCTAATGGGTTCACTGGGTTGTTTGCCCATTGTTGATTTGTAAAAGAATTATTATTCCAATTAAAATTTGGATGATTCTTCCAACCTGGGTTATAATAGTTCGAATATGGGTTGTTGGGTCTATTAATAACATTTAAGGTCTCATATGAAGGTTGAACATCCACAAATTGCCCAGATGAATT
>NW_018223198.1:804-1104 GCF_001263595.1 Phalaenopsis equestris
TGTTGGTAGACATTTCTTCTATTAATGAATAAGCCTCATCAAAAGGTTTTGACATTAAGGAACCACCAGCCGCAGTATCTATAATCGATCTAAGAGATCCCACTAATCCATTATAAAAAGTTTGAATTATCAACCAATCTGGTAACGAATGATGAGGGCACTTCCTAAGAAGATCTTTAAATCTCTCCCAAGCTTCATATATTGACTCTCCATCAATATGAAAGAACGATATTATGTCATTTCTAAGTTTACCACTTTTTGATGGAGGAAAATATTTGGATATAAATTTCTGTGAAAGTT
>NW_018223199.1:0-834 GCF_001263595.1 Phalaenopsis equestris
TGGATGCTGTTGAAGAACGAGAAAAAGAGGGATTGTCCTCATTACTCAAATTCAGCACCAGGATTCTTCCTTCCTCAAAAGGGAAAGAAGCCATCGAAGAACAAGATCCAATGGAGGGGCCAAGCCGTCGTCTGCCATCCATGGTGGCTACTACAGCAGGACATTTGATAATTGCTGATGAAGAGAAAATACCTTTCGCTTTGTTGCGGAGAACTCAGCGAAGAAATGCTGACCGGAAAAAAACAAAGAGCTCTAGCCAAAGCCAGGAAAGAAAAAGAAAAGTTGTTTGCAATCCCAGAGGGGTACATGTATAATGTTAACATGAAGGAGTCTTCTGATAGTCCGCCATTGACAGAAGAGGAAGTACAATAGATACAAGAACCATCACCAGTATGGGTTCACTCCGATGCCAGTTCGGTTTGTTCTACTTGGCATTCCACAACACTTGAACAAGGACAGTCTGCAGGAGCATTTGTAGAATGTCCACGTTGCAATGTTCTACATTTAGAACAATATTGTAATTATGATGATTACTTATCAGCTAATGAACTGATAAATATGATGATCTGCCGATAGATGATGCAAATACAATTCAACATTATCCATGGGATATCTATCATGTGCCAGCTCAAGTTAAGGCGTATAATCTGGTGGGAGCAATACCACCACTGACATGGCAGCCGATTATTGATAATCAGTTAAATGATGAAACACATTATCCAACATATCCAAGCAATTTTGAGCTTGCAAAGATCCATATCGTTAAATGCAACGTTTTTAAACATTTTGAAATAATTGTTGGAGAATATGTCAATATTCTGGAAGGATTGGAAT
>NW_018223200.1:0-5637 GCF_001263595.1 Phalaenopsis equestris
TGCGTACCGGGAGCGAAGGAAGCGTGGAGGAGATCTCGAAATATGTTTTTCTGCTCGCCAATTTTCTCTGGCTTAAATATGACACCGGCGAGGCATAAAGGTCGGTGAGGAAGAGATCCGGCGTAGTTTTGCGGGCGAGAAAAGAGGCCGAGACCGAGGGGCTGCGAGCTAGGGCACGTGAAGGAAATTTTTGGTCAGAAGAAGGGGCTTCCGGTGTTAGGGAAGAAGATTTGGTCGGCGGTTTCGACTTTTGTAGGCGGGATCGCCGGCGGCGTCGAGTGGGATGCGGGATTCCAAATCGGGGAGGCGGCTACAGGAGTTTTCACGAAATCGGCGATAGGGAGGAGAGAGAGACTGATTCAGCGGAGGAGGGACGTCGGAGACGGCGGCACCGAGTTTCGCCGGCGAAGAGGAAGGTCCGGAGGGCTTCTTCTCCCGGGGCACACCGGCTCGCGATCGGTTCGGGCAAGAGGGGGGAGAGTCGCGTTCGATCGGGAGCCAGGGAGGGAGAGGCGTGCGTGAGTTTTTTAAATATATAATAATATAATATATTATATAAAAATAATAATTATTATATTATTATTATAATTATTCTTCGTCTATTCTTCACCCGTATACGTCCTCGCGGCGAAGTGAACATATTTCTTGCCTAAAATCGACGTTCCGGACGCGTTGACGCAAACCGTTTCGTCATTCGGGGTCGTTTGGGCTACTTTTTCGATGATCGTGCCCAAAACAATAATTTGTGTACTTTCACCCCGCCCGCGAAGCCGTAGCGAAGTGGACATCCCCCGTAAGTGAAATCGATGTTCCAGACACAGTGGCGGGGTTCATTTCATCATCCGGGGTCATCTAGACAACTTCGCCGACGATCGGGTCAATTTGAGTCAAATTCGTGCATGACGCGCGATAACAAATTTTCGCCGATCACAGGTGGACACCCTATACTTATGACATCAAAAAAATTGATGCCAATACAACCAAAGCAAATGGGAGTGAAAGGAGCTCCAACCTCTAGGATTTTTGTGCTAGGGCTAACAGTCAAATAAGATTCACTCGGCTATCGTAGGAAAATTAGTTGCGCAAGGGGATCCTATCCTATATGTCACCTCTAAGAAAACAATCGATCCATCACATAGGAGCGCTGTCGCGCCGGCTTACGCGGGCCCACACACCCCGTGTGGACGATCAAACCCACACGCCTATCACACATATAACCTAATGCCAACTAGGAAGTAAAATGCGAAAGGGGAGAGTGGTTATACCGTTGCGTAGTTTGCACGAAGCCTAGAGAAGTCTGGCGGGAACTTGCACACGATGTGGAAGTCCTTCGTACCCTCCCAAATGATGTTGATGCCCTTTGTCCGGCGGGTGTCCGGTCGTTGGAAAAGCGAGACGATGAATGCTAGCTTGTCGGCGGTGAGCACCGAAAGCGAAGGAGGTGTGGGAGAAAGCCCCAAAAAAATTAAAGCTTCTTCTCACCATTTTACTTCGACGAAAACACAACGCCAACAAGCCAAAAGCCGGCGAGCTGAAGGAAATCCGGAGAGGTTGGCGGGGTTGGCCGAGAATAAGAAGCCGGCGAGGTAGGACCGGCGATGAGTGGTGTCGGAAGGAGTTCTTCGCGAATCGATCGAGAGGGAAGTCCCTTTTCGCAAAAAATGGAGGAGCGGCGTGAATCGGAGGTGCGATTGGGAGGGGCCGGCCGTTCTCGCGAATGGGAGATGGAGCCAAGCGGTTCTTGTGAAAGAGAGAGGGGGAGGCTTTTTTCAAGTCCAAAAATGGGAGAGCCAAGCGGGAGTTTTTTTTTCTTTTTCGCGAAACGGCAGGGGGAGCGGGGATCTCCCTTTCTCGAAAACGGGAGATGGAGGAGCGATGCGGTTTAAAAAAAGGAAGAGAATCCTTTTTTTTCTTATCATCATTATTATTATATTATTATAATAATAATAAGAGGCGTTGCTTCTGCCATTTTTTTACCGTTTCTCTTTTTTTTTTTTTTTGAAGAGAGAGAATAGAGGAGAGAGGGAGAAGAGAGGGAAATGAAAATTTCATTTTCCTCTTTTAGAGAGTTACGGCTATCTATCTATCTATATATATAATATTATTATAATATAATAATAATAATTATTATTCAATCAACCTCTCTCCATGCATTTTCGCCGAACACGTCATCGCGATAAAATGAAAGTGTCCCTTAGGTAAAATTGATGTTCTGGACGCACCGGTGTGGTCCGTTTGGTCTTCCGTAGTCGTTCGGACCACTTTTTCGACTATCGTGTAAAAAAAATGATAATATGTATATTTTAAGCCCGTACCCGAAATCATGGTGCAACGAGTGCCTTTTCCAAGTGCAATCGACGTTCCAAACTCACTCGTGTTGTCCATTTCGTCGTTTGGGGCCATCTGAATAAGCTTGCAGGTGCTCAGATCAATTTGAGCCAAATTTCTGCATGACGCGATAACTAATTTTCGTCGATCACAGGTGGACACCCTACACCTACGATATCTAAAAATTGATGCCAACAAAGTACCCCCAACAAGCGTGCTGCGCCACTGAGGCACAGTGCACTTGTTGGCAGCATCCTTCAAAGAAAACCTCTCATGGTAGTCGATGTGACATGCTAAGAGAATGCTAAAAGAAAACCTCAACCAAGCCAGGTAAACCGGATAAGGTATGGTCAAGGGTGTGACTAGCCAGTAGAAACCTGACCAACCACATAAATAGGTTCAGATGTCGTAAATGCATAACCACAAAAATAGGTTCAGAGGCAGCAGAGGCATAACCTAGGAGGGTGGTTCAGAGGCCGTAGAGGCATAACTCAAGCTAGTGGTTCAAAGGCCGTAGAGGCATAACCACGAAAATATGTTCAGAGGTCTGAGAGACATAACCTAGAAAATAGGTTCAGAGGCCGCAGAGACATAACCTATGAATGAGTTCAGAGGCCATAGAGGCATAACTCAAGCTAGTGGTTCAGAGGCAGTAGAGGCATAATCACGAAAATATGTTCAGAGGTTACAAAGACATAACCTAGAAAATAGGTTCAGAGGCCGCAGAGGCATAACCTATGAATGAGTTCAGAGGCCACAGAGGCATAACTCAAGCTAGTGGTTCAGAGGCCGCAGAGGCATAACCACGAAAATAGGTTCAGAGGTCACAAAGACATAACCTAGAAAATAGGTTCAGAGGCCATAAAGGCATAACCTATGAATGAGTTCAAAGGCCACAGAGGCAACACTTAATCTAGTAGTTCAGAGGCCGTAGAGGCATAACCACGAAAATAGGTTCAGAGGTCACAAAGACATAACCTAAAAAATAGGTTCAGAGGCCGCAGAGGCATAACCTATGAATGAGTTCAGAGGCCACAGAGGCATAACTCAAGCTAGTGGTTTAGAGGCCGTAAAGGCATAACCACGAAATTAGTTTCAGAGGTCACAAAGACATAACCTAGAAAATAGGTTCAGAGGCCGCAGAGGCTAACCATGAATGTCTGAAGACGGGATACTCTTGTAAATGAACCGGCCCAAAAGGGCATGTGGTTCGAGAAGCATCAGAGTATAAGGCTATAAGAAGCCAAATGTGTCAAAAGACATGATATCATCATAATAGAGCCGACCCTAAGGTCACATGGCTCGAAGAACATGGCTAGAAAGCCAAAAGTGTCAGAAGACAAAATGTTCTCAAACTACAACGTAGTTGAGCTCAAGTGACATCGAACATATAGCTATATAAAGCCGAAGACGCTCTCACAGAGGAACCGGCTGAAACAGGCATGTGATTCGAGAGGCTTCAAAGCCAAACGGCTAAAAAAACCCGACGTGCCTTAAAATGAGGTCTTATCATCAAGGGTCGGCCAAGTGAAGGCAATAGTTCCATTGATCGGAACATCAAATGATCACAGAAGTATATACCCCGATCGAAATAGTCTAGGAGGTATGTCTCCTGACCAAGTATCAAATAAGGCAAGAAGTATGTATTCTGGCTGAACATATGAAATAACGCAGGAGGTATGTATCCTGACGAAATATCACATGAACAACCATACGACATAACATTCTGAGGTATCACGCTCAAAGTATAGTCGGAGATCCAAGTAATCTGACTGAACATGGATGAACATGGATCGGTGGTAAAACCGATACAACATGTCATTCGACTTGGCGGACAAAACCAACCAAAGCAGTCAGAACCGTCAAATGGGGTTAGATATCAGAAAAGTCTAACCACAAGAGTGCTTCTACGTCAGCACTAGCGAAGCAAATTTTGCTAGGGATCCATGGATCAGCCGTCAGACTAATACAACATGGTACTCAACATGACGGACAAAACCAACCAGATCAATCGAGAATATCAATGGGGTTACATGACCTAGCACGGTCTAACCCCCAAGGGTGCTCCAGGTGAGCTAGCGAGGAAATTCTCATCTAGGATTCTCCCATCACTTAGCAAAGTAGTTTTGCTGGGGAGGCATCAAACTTCCCGGTGTAAACATGGACCAGCTAAGAGACTGATACAACATGTTATTCAATGGGCATACCAAACCAACCAAACTGATCGAAATATCATCGATGTGGACTCAAAAGTCCAAATGTAAGGTGATTTAAGCAAGCATTAGCGAAGTAAGTATTGCTTAAAGGTCTCTCAAAACTAGCGAAATAACTATAGTAGGGGAGAGCTCAATGAATATTTCCAACAATAACTTACTAAGGCAATTCTTGTGGGGAAAAATACCGGGGCAAACGTCAGGCATCAAAAGTGGCTCTGACAAAGGACATGGATCAGACAGATAATAGACAAATTCTAGAACCGATACAACATGTCGCTATGACAAGGCAATGAAAATTGACCGGTTCAAAATTATCAAAGAGGGTGGATGAATAAAAAATACCAACCCTATATATGATACTGCTACCAAAGATTTGGTAGTATGCATTCCACTGGGGAATTGCTGCAGTATCTAAGAATAGTTGGCACAAGGGTATGTTGCCCTTAGGCTAACCCAAGAAAACATCCTTTAAAGGGGAAAACACCACACTCATTTGAAGTGAGCGGGAAACTCTAATTCGGACCCACACATGGTGCTCAACCAATTAGAGGTGGCAAGGAATGGAGCATAGCTTCCCGCATAAAAATGTATCAATCAAACTTGACCTCAGACAATTGAGACACCTGAGAAAGGTTGGACAAAATAAAGTGTACCAACCAGATAGTGTTTAACCATAAGGCAAAAACTAAAACATATCCCGTAAGAGGGATTGCACCACGCTCATCTGAAGTGAGCGGGATGAGCATATCCGTATAAAGATGTTGGGTTCGGACCCTATGTAGAAAATGTAATCAGAACATAATGCTAGGGAAGGGCATGGCTTTCCTGCATAAGGCAAACATCAATCAAAATTGACTTCCATCAATTGATATATTGCAAAAGGTTAGCTAGGCAAGATATGCCAACGAGGGAATGTCTAGTCATGAAACTAAGCTCAGATCCTCTAAAAAGAGGGTATCTTCCACTCTCATTTAAAGTGAGTGGGAAAAAAATGTGTCTGCCACACTCATTTATAATGGGTGGGACATGCTCGTTCAGACCCGATCGAAGCGAGGGACTATAGAAAAAAAGATAAGAGAAGTACTTAGCTTCT
>NW_018223200.1:6353-7943 GCF_001263595.1 Phalaenopsis equestris
CAACTTTCCCGCACAAAAGAGGTATCAATCGAACCTGACCTCGATCAGTTGAGACACGTAAGAAGGGTTGGGCAAAATAGAGTGTACCAACCAACTGGTGTCTAGCCATAAGACACAAACTAAAACATATCCCATAAGAGAGAATATATCACACTCATCTAAAGTGAGCAAAACAAGCATATCCATAGAAATGTGCTCAGTTCGGACCCTATGTAGAATGGGTAACCGAATAAAAATGCTAGGAAAGGGCATGGCTTTCCTGCAATAAAGCAAATATCAATCAAAATTGACTTCTGACAATTGGAGATATTACAAAAGGTTAGCTAGCCATCATTTGCTAACCATGGAATGCTTAATTATAAAGCTAAGCTTTGATCTTCTAAAAGGAGGGCATCTTCCAATCTCATTTATGACCAGTGGAACAGACGTATCTACCACGCTCATTTATGATGGGTGAGACACGATCATTCGGACATGCTCGAAGCGAGGGACCAAAAAGAGAGGATAAGAGAAGTACTTGGCTTCTCTTACATTGATTACTGGTTGCGCCAGGTATAAGCCGCCCGTAGGACTTCCACTTTGCTTGTTTAACAATTCAGAAATCAGTTTTAAGAGATGTTCAAGTCCTCTCTTACATGCAATGAAGCAATAGAAAAGGTGGGTGTACGATATGTCGTACAACATGTCCACAAAGAAGGCTAGTCGACTTCTAAAGGAAGGACTACCAGGACCCTAGGGTCAACGCATGAAGAGTAAAAAGTGGTGGGCAGAATCTTAGGCCGAAAGGCAAGTCAACTTCTAAAGAAAGGACTGTCGGACCCATAGGGTTGACACATAAAATGTAGAAGAAGGTGGGTGTACACTATGTTATACAACATGCCCACGAAGCTACTACATCCTTTCATGCCATTCATATTTTTATTGGCATATATATGTTTTACCTCCTGCACAAGCCGTTATCAAGAATGATCTCATGTAACATACCAAATCAAACTGGTATGAGGAGCTCTCATGCAGGCATCTTAGATTCATGACCAACTATACCATGCAAAATATGATGTTTGCAAAATTCAGGTCCAGGTGTGATTTTCCTTAAGTACTCTTCCCTAGCCCCTTTCCTTTAATGATTCTCACCCTTAGCCTAATAGGCCTCGTCATTCGTATCCAGGTGTCAAGGAAATATTTTCATTTTGGAGATGTCTTTAAATCAATTACTGATTTATCAGTCATCCCAATGTCACTTAACAATTCTCTGAACCTCAATATTCTAAGGATCTTATCAGGAGAATTTTGAAATCAAAAAGTTCTTTATATTGAAACTTTTGATTTCCCGCTCACCTCAAGCTTCTTCTCAGGAGTGTTGGCCAAATTTCACTTTTTAAGGCCTTTTTGCACATTTTTTTTTTATTTTTCCTGAGAATTACTATATCTGGTAGAGCTTCTTTTGTAATAAAGTAGTTTGTTTTGACTCAAAATTCTCCAGAATAAGATTCTTAAAATTTCATGATCCATTACTTGTTAAGCTTCCATCGATCTAGCTGAATGGAAAAGTAAGAGATCTAAATAGTCTCTAAAACTACTAACATCTCA
>NW_018223200.1:7980-9514 GCF_001263595.1 Phalaenopsis equestris
AAACTACCAAACTATGAGGATTTGCAAATCCTAAGAAGGTGCATACATGGTCTAGCTTAATCTCATCCTCAGGATCTATATTAGGTTCAACCTCAAGAATTATTAAAGGTAAGCCCAATACAGGATCAACCGAGGGGCATGATTCCTTTCAGAACCATCTCAACGGCCTCCATAAATTGGAGTCGGAGCATCAACAGATACAGAGATATCTCAGTCAGATAAGTAACGTCTAATCTGTAATGTCGGATATCATGGTATCACGACGAGTCATGGACCGATTGTAGAGATAGAATGCTCTGATCAGTTCAACACGACTATCAATAAGGTGATAAAAATCAGCCAAGTCAAATAAAATATCCACAAAGTTGGATATAGGAGATAGATCAATCAAGCAATGATGCTTTCTCACCAGGAACAGACTAGAAAGTCAACAAGGTTCTTAAAAAAAAGGTGAGGCACCATATCCTAGTCAGGTTCAGGGTAGACTGACTAGATCAAATGCTAGACAAATAGAGTTGTCTTAGCAACAAAATGCTCTTATCCAGAGCTAAGCCAAAAGGCAAATCGACACAAATTGAATGAGGCACTCTCAAACAGTCTGGGAGATATGTATCCCAGCTAAAACACAGATCGATCAAGACTAAAAGAGTGGTCCAGTCGATACAACATGTCATCAACAAGAGAGTTTAGGGTGCCCCCCAATTGGAGTATATAACATCCATACTAGTCTTGCATAATAGGTGAAAAGAGGTAGGATAAAGCACACTTCAAAGCAAAGGCAAGTAAACCCCTCACCATCAAATGTAGAAAGTCATTCTACATGCAGTGTCAGGATATAAAGAGGCGTGGTGGCAAGAATTTTCCTAACCCACTAAGTGTTCGTCGAAGTAGAGCAATCAAATTCTGTCCTCAAATAAGGTGAGAATCGGCGGGGTGCACCCCGGACCTCTCTTTATCAAAATTGGACAAATTCATCTTTATCGATGAAAAGGAAGCCACAAAATTTTCCTTAAAGCTCATGGAAAGAGTAGGCACATCAAATGTGGGCAAAAGCCACTCCAACATGATCATAGTAATATCTGGAACAACATTTGGTACAGTGGCACTAAGTACAACACCAAGGGTCCCATGCAACACCTTGGCGGTTCTCATGGACTGCACAAGAGATAGCAAATATCCCGGCCTCGTAACGGACCGACAGGCAAACCTCGGTCTCCTACTACGAAGGCCTATAGGACAAGATGAATAGAGAAGTTTGCTCGGACATCTGGAGGATCCGGGTAAGGAATTTCTCTCAAAGAAAAGGACCCAGTCCTCGTAGAGGGGAAATTGCTCCAGATGCCCTTGCCCAATGTAGGGACAAACGAGACCTCAGAGAAAACCCAGAATAACGGGGCTGGGACGGTCGTCAAACCAGCGAAAACATTTCCCCTTAAATAGGATGTTGGTCCTACAATCTTCTAAGTTAGAGAACTCGTGGTAACAACAACAACACAGATTGCAATGTGAGAATAACTTGCATCCTAGGGAAGAA
>NW_018223201.1:0-869 GCF_001263595.1 Phalaenopsis equestris
CTTTAAGAAAGGAGAAGTGGAATTCAAAATCATTATATGCTTATCCAGATATAGTAATCCTTGCCTAAAAAAAAGAAAAAAAAAATAAAAAGAAAAAAACAAAAACAAATAGAAAAAGGAAAGAAAAAAAAAATTAAGGGAGGAGAAGCTTGAGGATTAGTGCCTAATCAAAAATTAGTTCCACATTTTATCTTTTTAAAGTATAAGACTTGAGAAAATCTTAAGCTTAGGGATATAATATGGTAATTAAAATTATTCTTGATAAAAATGTTAAAGTAGAGATAATAAAAGGACTAAATTCTATATTTGGAAAATCTACAATATTTTTGAATTCGATAAAAACTCATATTTTCATATTTCTTAACATTAAAAATTTCTAAACTTTTAGTTGGTCTCATTTTGTAAATATTTTTTCTTAATTGGACTACTATATTTTTAAATCTAAATTTTAGTAACTCCTAAAGAAACTCATATCCATAATCATACTTATTTAGTTTTAAGGATTGAAGTGTCACTTGAAGACAAGTAACATTTTAGGTTTGGGGGATTTTGATACACCTAAAATATATAGTATTTTTAGACACATTTTTATACGTATTTTTGAGATATGGCACTTTCATGGAAGGTATTTGTGTGTTTTTTTTCAGGTACAAGTAAAAAGGTGAAACATGCTGAAAGGAGTGAAAAATGATCAAATTGGGAGGAGAAAAAAGTGAAAATGGTGCAAAAGAGTTTTAGCGCCTAAGCACCATATCCGACACTTAAGCATCGGTAAAATAGAGAAGGCCACGCCTAAGCGCTAGAGGCCCTGCAATTAAATTAAGCGCCAGGGGCGGTTATTTGATGGTTTAATTCATTTTTCCAAAATT
>NW_018223202.1:0-469 GCF_001263595.1 Phalaenopsis equestris
CCTCCTCCGAGGGATTCCCGATCATCCGATAGAGACATCTTAATTTAGTTGAAGTTGTGGTTTTTGTGTGATATTTGTGATTAAATTTTGAGTTGTTTTATATTTTGAATGTTGTTGCGGTAAATTTTATCTTGGTTGATTTTAGTTTTGGTTTTGGGTATGTGGCTATCCTGATGGTTTTAGTTCTTATGCAGGGTGAGATCGTTGTTTAACATGCAAATTTGCAAGTATAAAAGTACAGTATGAAAGTACAAAAAAAGCAACGCTGAAAAATTGTAAAAGTGTATCTGGAGAGTCTTCTCGTTCCACCACCTGAAACTTAAAATGCATGTTAATGCAGTTTATGAAGAGTAGCAAAGGTAAAATTTTCCGAATAGTACGTCATACTATGGTGAGTCCTTAAAAGTTTAATTAAGGATGATTTCTTTAAGCAAAGAATATTAAGTTTAATAGGCCTCTGAGGTATTCA
>NW_018223202.1:509-1184 GCF_001263595.1 Phalaenopsis equestris
CTCCCTCACTGCCTCTCCCTCACCAACTAGTGAAAAGCCTCGAGTCCATCTAAACTTATCATTTTGCTCAATAGTTCATCTTGTAAATATCCTCAAAGCTCAGTGAACATTGATGTCTCAATTATCCCTAAGAAAGGGGTAATTATCATTTATCATTTAATTTTGAAAATTATGTGGGTCAAGACCCTTAAAGGGGCAAGTTAGAGTAATTTGAACACTTAGCCAAATTTTAATCCTAATTGGGCTTAGTGGTGTTTCAAGGATGTTTGATATAATTATGTTTATTTTTCTAATCCTCATTTAATCAATTTTGATTTGGCCTAAGTCACCACTAAGCCCTTAAGACCTAGGTGAGTGTCTTAATTAGAGGGTTAAGTTTTAAGTGGTCATGATTCATGATTTGGATTCTATTTGAAAATAAAAATAGGGGTATTAAATTGATTAGTTATTGACTTCAAAAGTCATACCCCTAAGTCCAGGATCATTTAATTTTGATAAACTTCCAAATTTTTAATGATTTAGAAAGCTATTAATCCTAATTAGGAAAGTGAAATTGGTTTATACCAATTAACCCCTTTGTGTTTCAAACATCAAATAAATTGAATAATATTAGAGGTTACCCATTTTCCCTCCTTGAATTAAGCCTAAATGTTAATTAAGGCAAAATTTCCAAAA
>NW_018223202.1:4897-5289 GCF_001263595.1 Phalaenopsis equestris
ATACAATGTATGTATATGTTTTTTCTTATAAATATATATATATATATATATATATATATATATATATGTTGGAATTTCACTGGATCACAATTGGAATTCCAACCTGAATGTTCAGAATGTAGAAACAGATTTTGGTTAAATCAGATTATTCCACTGGAATTCTGCTATGCCAAGCTCCCCATTAAATACCTTGGAATACATCTACTCAAAGGTAGAACTAGACAAACACATTTCCAGGATGTCATTGATCAGATCAAAGCACAACTTGAACATTGGACTAACTCATTCCTCTCTAATGGTGGGTGGGACACTGTTTCAAGGAGTATTCTGACTGCAATGTTTTCTTATGTCCTATAGATGTTCTCCATGCAAAAGGGTACTCAAGACTCTAT
>NW_018223203.1:0-616 GCF_001263595.1 Phalaenopsis equestris
CCTCCACCTAAGCACCATTTTACACCAATCAATTAGCCCTGAGCTCCCCCATAAGCTCCTCTATTTAATCAGGCCCTCCATGGCCAAAGAGAAGAGTGTGCTCAAATCCTTAGAGAAACTTTGTCCAATTGCTTTCAAACACTCTCCAAGAACTCCTAAGCTCATTGCCTCCATTTTCCCCCATTGATTCCCACTGTGGAAGCCCAATTTTGGGCTTAAACTTTCAGCTCAAACCAGGAAATCTCTCCACAACCCACCAAACTCAAATTAATTGTGCACACATCATCCCTAGAGCAAGAGGAGTTGATTCCCCATAAAACTCCCTCTCAAACAGTCTTTAACCAAGCTCTAGACCAACACCTGAAATCGAGCTTGATCGAATTCATACCTAGAAAATTCACCAAGTCTTGAGACTTCATCCAGAGGTTCGTTGGGTCCAATTGAAGCTACAACAACCATCTGATTGAGGCCTCCCCTCTCATACAAGGGTATTGAACCTCAAACCTAATCCGACCTTATTTTGATTATCCATTTGTAATGGCTTGATTTTATACATGATTAACCATATAGATGTGTTTGCTTTGAGTAGATGAAGGTTTAGAAACAAATCTGAAGC
>NW_018223204.1:0-11364 GCF_001263595.1 Phalaenopsis equestris
TCTAATCATGATAGAGATAGCTGGCATAGCTAATGTCTATCATTAAACACACCATTTCTTACTGATGTACTGTCTTTAAATACAATGGCTTCTCCAAGTGTCCTTTAAATACATGTAGCATTCTGATGGATCAATCAAATGAAGATGACATAATAGATATAGTACAATGAATAATAATTTTGGCAACTACCATATGTTTCATTAATGAATGCTACTAGTGTAAACTTGTGTAAACCACACGCATGACATTATCCTTGGTAAGTGGAAAAATATATTGGTGAGTGTCATCAAGGTCATCCACATAAAATTTTTAAAATGTTTTGAATGACCAAAATATTTATGTTGGGATGTGCTGATGATTCGTACAATATTTAAGATTTGCATGGGTCATCCATAATTACACCTAGGGAAGCAATGGTCATTAATTTATGTATAATGCCACATAATTAGTCTATGAATGCTACTTCCAAGTGATTATGCTACTTCCAAGTGATTTTAACACTCAACTAACACTATCAATAGATACTTCAATATTGGTCTTAGTTCATTAGTAAGATTGTCATCAAATATTATTGATATGACTTCAACGAATTTTCATCATTTGTCACAAATCTCAAGGCATAACGCGGTTCTCGAGTCAACCTTTTGAGCAAGAAATAGTCAAATCTTGATAAAAAGTTTTTTAGAGCCCCGATTTCAGCAAACTTATATTCAAGCTGATCGGTTCAACGAGACAGACCCAATGATATCAAAATTTTTCTAATCCGAGTCAAATTAAGCTCAGATCAAGTCATTAAACCACTCGTGAAAGTTTTTCAGACATAATTGGAAGGTCAAACGAATGTTGAATCTATCAAGTTTATAGTTGAATCGAATATTTCAATAAATCTATCAGACTATAAATAGAGCCCCACCCCACTCATGAGGGGGAAGGAAGGAAGCTTGATGCTTGAATAGGAGCTTGAAGCTTTAAGAAGAAGCTAAGTCCAGCACCACTCCTGTTGTCGTCAACCACTGTCGATCACTGTCGACCATCGCCAACCTCCGCCGACCACCACTGATGACCTTTGACCACAATCAACCACTGTCGACCACCATTTTTCAGTCATCACCGATCACCGACGTTGTAACTTGGGAGACAATGTAACCCTCTCCCACCTGTGGGACAAGGGACTGTACTTGTATTATATAATTTATAGTGGATTTTTCAGCTCAGTCAAGCCCCGTATTTTTTTTCTTTTATGGATTTTCCACGTAAAATTTTTTGGTGTCTCTACTGGTTATTTTCTTCTATCTAGTGCTTGTTGAATTTTCATGCAATGATAAGATGATAGCCTATTAGGACTCTAGACTGTTGCAACAATATAGGATTCTAGACTTTTTCTGACCACCACAATCCGTCGATTATGATAAGAAAAATAACCACTTTTAATGTTACCGACAATTTTATGCTCGTAGATAAAACGCTTGTCAGTAATTCCAAAATTTACTGATATTCTGATGGTATAAATTTACTGACGGTTATCTGACAATTTAATGTTTTAGCTCTTTCAAGAAAAATTTATTCGTTGGTAATTGTCAGTTCGTATAAAAAAAATTTCTTCTGTTGATAAGAGCAACAACCAACATGTCAAAAAAATGTCACACCCGTCGATTTTCTAAATTAGGCAAAACCATCGGTTATACGTCATTTCAGCGTCTTTTTTTATAACTGACGAGTTAATAGTTAGAAAAGTGCCGCACTCGTCGATTTTTTGACAGAGGTTAAAAATCACAGGTTAAGTGTTTTTTTATGCGTCGTTTTTATAACTGATGAGTTAACTGTCAAAAAAGTGTTGCGCCTGTCATTTTTTGTGTGGCATGCCTTGAGCCATCGGTTATGTCTATTAGCCATTGTAGCAAATGTCCATCGACTAGTCATCAATTTTGACAATGGATAAGTATGAAACCTTCGTAAAATTGATGAAAAGTTGTCTAAAACCTATAACATAAAGAAAAAATATATTCTTTCTTTAGTATTTACATTAGCACACCTACCTACACATCATTTAATATACAATTTCAAGTATTTAATAAAATAAATAGTTGACAAATAGTAAATTATCCAATTAAATAATGAAATAAAAAAAATGCATTTGCTTTAAAATATGTACGTCATTGTTCATAGAAAACATATATGTCCAAATGTAGATAAACATAAAAAAGAGAAAAAATGCCCCTCCTAATCATCCTCCTATATCTCGTCAATCTCATCTTCATCCCCACTGATTTCTACTCGAACGTATCGATGTTTTGCCACACTTCATCATCCAGTACCAGAAGGAATCTAACTCAGCCTTCAGCTTGGCCTCCATATTGGCTTCCAACTTCAACCTCATCTGAGAGAAGAGAGACTCCATCTCGGCAAATAATGTTGCAACAAGCCTAGAGACTTAATAGTCTCTACAATAGAGGTAGAAGCTGTAGATACACTAGTTGAGGGGTGAGCATCGTAGGCAAACCCCTGCAACCCAAGCCCATAGACTCAACCCTTCTTCTTCCCTCCAGCAGCCTCCCTTCATAATATTGGGAAGGATCCCGCTCACAGATCGTAATACCTCTCGATGACTGGGATCGGCTCTCCTTCACCTACTGGAATCTCTCTTACAAACAGAAAAAAGTTACACTCATTTAGAGCTAGCATACATTAATATCAAACTTATTTACTCGTCAATTATCTGGGTCAGATAGGATCTGTCGTCAATCTAGGACTAGTCAGACCACCTCTTATGGATGCGCTCCTGTACATCGGCGGTGAAGGGCTTTCGTCCAATCTCCACAGTCTGTCCATAAAACAAAATTCTTAGAAAACATTTTCAAACAAAAGAAAATTTTATAGAATAAATGAAATCTTACCAGCCTTTGCTTGTAATCCATATGTGAAGCGCCTCACTAGTGTGCTTGGAGGGCTCCATGCCTCCATAGTTTTACCACCTGTTTTGATTGCTCCCTCTTCTTCTCGTCGTCTGAAGAATCTCATGTTATAAGAAGTATGGGAAAAACATCATCATCGAGCCACAGAGGATGCTATCGTTATTTCTGGATATTGTCAAACATGTCCCTGAGGGAATCGCTGGCTTTGCACTCAATTGCATCGGATGTGCACCTTGTGCTCGGGACACTATGAGAATTGTTTTTGCAAATATTACAGGGATTATGTTTGATTGATTAATAAATGAAAACAACATAAGTTATTTGTGAATGATACTTACTGCAAACTGCTAAAACCAAAAAACTATAATGAAAATTGTCTTACTCAATAAACGGTTAAACTTCATCCCAATTAAGAAGAACATAAAGTTTCACTGCTCGAAGTTTCTAATCATTAAGGTAATGTGATGTGTACCTCCCCGATGCTTCACAGAACTTCTAGAAAATAGAAATGGTCAATGATGACACCAAACCCAATGACTCTTTTTTGGATTTTTCTTCTATGAAATAGTAGGAGCAGAATGTTGTTGTATGTTGCAGTAAATATGGTTCAAGTATCAATCCTTCTAATCAGACCTTTTTCTTCACATTTCTCTTCAATTTATTTAAAAATCTAAAAAATAAATGTTACTTAGAACAAATTACCAATATTTTTTATAAATGAGTTACTAACTATTTAGTCCCAATGTAATTATCTCTCAAATAGATATATCCAGTGGCACTATACTGGATCTTAAATTAATGCTTCGTGGTGAAATGTACGGGAGATGCTCCATCAAGTCAAAGAAACTAGGCAGAAATATTCTCTCAAGCTTGAAGCATTATAGGAATGTTTGCTTCTGGTTGGCTTACACCGTCTAACTTCAAACAAGTTGTACATAGTTTCCTCAAGAACACATTGATTTCAATCAATGGATTAAGGACTCGCTCGGCAATAAGCTAAATGTGGTTGACATCAAATTTTGTAAGAAAATCTGATAGTCTTGACTTTTCATTCCAAAAATTATTAGAGCACCCACATCAAAACGACGGCTCAAATTCGAAGCTTGCCCGCTCTCGAATTTTAGTGACTCGAGCTACTCACAAATTGTTCTTCAGTGGAATAAAGCAAGGGAATATTTTGCTTTGGGCTTAATAAGCTTGTTGATAGCTTTTTCTTGGATCTCTAGCATCCGCCTTTTTCATATCTTCTTCAAATTATGTCTAACATTCACATTATCCTTCTTTTTTCTGTTAACAACCATCTCAGTGTTGAAGATATTATCAAAGATTTTTTCTTATGTGCCCAACATCCATATTGTGTTTGATCATGTTATCCTACCAAAAAGTTAAATCTCAAAAATTGACTTATTTGTCCAAATATGAGTGACACTAAATCTGGGTGTATGATGTGAAAAAAGGGCGGGCATACAATAATCTTTAAAATGTCACTAACAATTTGCATTATATCTTCCCCATATATTCTTGGAGGTGACAAGGATTTCTCAATTTTGTTCCTTCTAAATGCTTTCATCAAGAAATTGTGCTTCCTTGAGATGTCACACGTCATAACACCTATTTCCCAAGAATTTGTAGTTCATCTATTAATGACTGTAAATATACATCAATCCTCCCTTTATGGCTTCTAGGATCAGGTATAAGCGGTGTCATCAAGAAGAAAGGGGTTGTCATGCACATCTCAAGTGGTCAATTTTATGGCATAACAATCTCAGGCCAACAAGATTAGGGTGATGCAAGCCATATCCAGTTGGACGATCATAACTTATCAAAGGAACATAACTGAATGTTGTAGGATCAAACTCTTCTTCTGAAGTCCAAATCCAATAATCGAGGAAAATTTTCAACGTTATAGATTATATTTCACTTCGTCGGGCATTAGGTGTGCCTCATTTGGGTGTTTCAAACATGGACACCAAAAACTACCCTCAAATGGGTAAATCGACAGTTGAGAAGCAGCTTCCACAAATTCATTGACACCATCCATGAACTCCTAGGTGATCCCTTTCTACCCAGATAATGTCTATTGTGCATCCTCGATCTCGACGTACAAATATCCAGGTGCACCTTCAAAGATGAGAATAATAAACATGTTATAAAATGCATTCAACTAAATAAATTGTATTTATATTTTAGTAGATCTACCTGACAATTGGTGACAAATGGTGATGAAACCTGAAAATAATCAATGCATTTTGAAAGGAGTGGAGTGAAAGTCTTAGATAGCTTTGAAATCATGAAGTTAACAGTTTGTTGAGGCTGCTATGGCGGTTTAAGACCCATTATTGATGAACCTTTATCCATATTTTCTTTTGATCTTGGTTGTCACTGTAGCTACAATGACTCTTTCGTAGATAAAATATGACAACAATATATCTGTAAGAAGGATACTGTAGCTACAGTGACATACAATATTAGAGGGAGCCATCCTAACGGATTGAGAATCAATGTTCAACTAATAATGGTTTTCGATGAAACTAACATTATTAAAATGTCAAACGAATTGACTTGTAGTAGTTCTAATTTTCAGATATAATATTGTCTGTTTACTATAGCTACACAAAACCTTACATGGGTTTATTTCTTTCACATTTTATTTCTTAAATGGAAAGTCAATCATAGCACTAAACATACTTTTCACCACAAACCCCATACATGATTAACTGTACACATGAAAATATATTCTTAGATGGAGATATTTCATATGATGTAAGAGCTTTCACTACATACTCTAATCAAAGCCTAATGTCTATTTCTAAAATAGAAATTCATTTCAAAATCTACGTTGTCAGTTCTAAAATTGAAATTTACTTTGAAATCTCATCTGAATTACCATAATGAAAATCGTGTCAATGAAAAATAGAGGTGAATTTCTATGTTGTAACTGAAAAATTAGCTTTCAAAGTGAAATTCCATTTTAGAAATGGAAATTAAACTTCACAAAGGAGGAAATATTGAATGCTCTTTACATCATATGAAATATATTCTTTTAAGAAAATGTTTCCAAGTATGTCAATTTTGTAAAGGGCTGCCAAAACAAGCATGTTTAGTTCTACTATTGGCTTTACATTTGGAAATAAAATATGTAATAATTATGTTAGTGATAGGGTTGGAGTAGCTAGAGTTGTAGAAAATATTAGAAAGAGATATCATGAAGTCTAAATAAACTATTGGAATAACTTTTCTTAATACGAAACAACAAATACCACTAAAAAATTGATTAATTTTAATTTTGACTCAGATTTTCTTAGAGCCAACAACAGTTAAGCTCGAAATCAAAAGGTTAACAGCATACTGAGGCTGTTAGGGCTATCGAAGATTGATAATTGGTGAACATTTATCAATATTTTATCTCTAATCTTATTTATCACCATATCTATACCAACTCATTCACAAGTATATTTTCTTACATTTTTTTTCTAAATGTTTAAAGCCAGTGATCCATAATGGGGTTTGCGATTAGATTTTCACTTGGAGACAAAATATGAAACTAATATATTTATGAGTGAGCTGGTGAAACTATAGTGGCATACACAATTACAAGGAGAAACCTTACTCAATTACGAGTCAATGTTCGACCATCCAATGATCTTCAATAGAACTAACATATGTTGACCTCATTTTTTAGAGGTCTAATTTCTCCTTTTTAGAAGCCTAGGATCTAGCCATAGGACTTTCGTGTTGACTATTTTAGAAGACTTAGTGAATGGATCCCTCCCACATATAATTCCAAAAAATTCTTTACTCTTATGAAGTCCCACTTGGATGCTCACAAGCCCCCAAATGACATTTGGGATGGTTAAGACCAACAAGTAGAGACTCAAGAGTGAGTTCTAATATGTTCAATACAACATTAGGGTAACCTTGGGTGACTTGGTCTTGGTCATACCTCACACACACACTTGAGTCCATCACAACTCATACACAATCCTAAAACCCTAAAGTCTAAAACCCTAAAGTCATTCAAGTCATTCATGCTTAACCCCTTCCTCCATTCTTTTGGAAGCTCATGTAAGTGATCCCTAAGCCCTTAACCCAATGGAAACCAAATTCATCATGCCCAACGTCAATTGAAACGAAATTCTAGCTTAATGAAACCCAATTTCAAACCCAAATTCTAAGCCCAAGTCAAACACTTCAAATTGAATCCAACTCAAAAGTCCACTAAATTGAGCCATGTAATCATTTCAATTTCACAAGATTTGTTTTCTAAACCCCTCATGACATTTTTCAAGACCAATTTGAACTCTCAATTGGTTTAGATATAAGCTCAATCCAAGCTCAATCCCAAATTCAAGCTTAAACCCCATTTTGAACCAAAATTCAAAGTTTAACCTAACCTATTGGATTAACCAAGAGCTTAAATATCTCTTTCATACCTAAGCCCTCTAAGATGCCAATCATATCACTTAGCCCACCCTACTTGGTGCCATGGACCAAGGGTCCCCAAAATCATGTAATCTTTTCCTAATTTTGGCTAGCCCCACTTAGACATGTCATCAGCCATCAAGCCCCCCATGTTATCACCATTAAAACTTCTTTGATCTTCCTTGAACCAGCTAGCCGCCTCCCCTAGCTTGGCCGACCACCCTAGTTGCCGAAAAACCAAAACCGAGAAGCATCCACCATGGCTCAAACCCAAATTGCACCCATCCTTTAAGGCAATCTCCAATTGGTCAATTGCACCGCTCAACCCACCATTTTACAGCCTACAAACCCACTGCATTGCCCTAAATTTAGAGCTCAAACCCAGGGCATTTCACAGCCAACCCACCAAACTCCACCAAACTTCAAATTAACCATCCCATAAGCTTCCCCAGGCCACAAAATCATCTCCCCAATCAAAAGCCCCCTTTCTCGAGCCCTCTGCCATAGCTCAAGACCAAGCTAGAGTCACCCTCCAATTGAACTCCTACACAAATACAACCTCAGTTCAAACCAACACTTGGAGGACCTTCGTAAACGCAAGGCAAAGCTTCTTAACCAACCCAATCAAGGCCTCACCTCTTGGGAAAAGGTATAGCTCGAAATGCCTAAATCTTGACTCAATTTCATCAATTGTGAAGTGAACTTGTAGTTCATACACCTGTGTTCATATATATAGGTTCATCTCACCTAGATGAAGCTGTAGGAACAAACCCCATGCAATTTTTTTGTGTATCGAGCGAGATATTAGGTCTAGAGTGTGGACAGTTCTCGGTTTAGGATGATCGGGGATGATGACTAGAAGTTGTTGGATCGCGCGTGTATCGGTTGGACAGTCCGTATCGAGTCAGACGAAGAAATGATACGGAAATGCGGGCCATGTGACAAACATACATGTAAAGCACATCCAATCATGGGACGACGCGTAGCGATTCAGAGCTGACGAGGTTGATGTGGATGTCGCGTGGATAAGTTGATAAATAAGGTAATTTTGAATTAAATAAATACATAAACTTCAAAAATACATATCTTTGTATAGAAAATTCAAAAAAATAAAATAAAAATATCCCTGTGCTCAGTGAACAGTGGTAAAAAATGTGGACTAAAAACTAAAAAAAAATTTTCTTTTAATGATTTTTAAATAAATTAAATACTCCAGAGAGTAAGTAAATCATAAACAATTAAATAATTACTTAAACTAAATGGAATTTGGAGGGTTTGTTTTGGATGACCTTAGGCATCTTCTCTAGTTTTTCCAAGGTTACTGGACATCTCTATGATCAAAAGCTCTAATTTTTTAGGTATTTAGTATTATCTAATTTAAAAAAAATTATAAAAAAAAACAAAGGTCAGAAAAATGTGAAATCTTCCTTAGTAGGTTCACTGTGGTTAGAAGATTATAGGAAAAATAAAAGTATTTTTATAAAATTTTTAAATTATTTTTCTTATTTAAAATTAATAAAAATCATTAAAAATTGGAAAAAATACTAAATAATTCAAATAATCACAAAAATGGGCCAAGTTGTAGATAATCATCCTAAGAAGCCTTTGTAAGAATTTGTAAGCCATGAAAATTATTTTTAATGTAAATTTGTATTTTCTATGTAAATATTAATTTTGGCTTAAAATAATTATAATAAATAAAAGAAAATCAGAAAAATATGAAATTTGGTTTGGAGTGTTCCTTGTGATGAGAGGAACTTAAAAAAAAATAAATTTGAGATTAACATAAAACTTTATTTTTAAGCTATTTTCTAATTTTTAAATAGTTAAAAATACCCAATAAAAAACAAAAAAATACAAAATACTCCAAATTGTCCTAAATGTCACCCCAACCACAAAAAATAACTTAAGGAGGTTTTTGTAAATTTCTCATGGTGTAAAAAGGTGATTTTAATGATCAAATGTATATTTCTTAATTTGTGAGTAAAATAATTACAATAAAAAAAATAAAAATCACAAAAATACAAAATACATTTCTTTGGGTTCTTTGGAATTAGAGAAACCTATGAAAAATATAAAAATGAATTTTCAAAAATAAAATATATTTTCTATTTATTTATTCATTAAAATCAATAAAAAATTGTAAGTAAAAATTAAAATATAATTAAAAAATTTACAAAAATTATTCCTAAGCAGTCCTCTAACCTAAGTGAACTTCCACTAATTTTATTAAGGATGGAGAGTTTATTTCACTTGGTTAAATTAATTATCTTTGAAAATCCCTATTTTTGAATGAAAATAATTAGAAAAAATTAAATAAAAATAAACAGAAAATTGTAAATCCTCTTATAATGCACTAATGGATCCATGAGTGAGGTAACAACAAAATTTTAAATTCATTTGAGTTAAACTTAAAGAATTATGAAGCGGAGACCCCTAAGGATAAAATGGTAATTAAAAAATTTTGAGCCTTAATTAAAATTCAAGTTAAGTCAAAGAGGGGAAATGGGTAACATTGATCACAATTAGTTCTTTGAGATGACAAAACAATAAAGGGTTAAGGGATAGAAACCAACTCATTCTATTTTCTATAGAAGGGTAAAAATGTAATTTCCCAAATTATTGACATTTGGATGTTAATCAAATTGGATGATCCTGAAGTGAGGGGCCTATATTAGGAGAACAAGAACTCACTAATTGGAAGCCCTAGATCATTGGTTAGATGATGATGTAATCTTTTAATAAGAATCAAGTTCACTTCATTCAACTTTCTTTTTAAAATGGCAAACCTACCCGTGAAGATTTAAGAGCTTGCTAGTGAACTAGGCTTAATCCAACATCACTTAATGAGGTTTAGGAAAGAATACAATCAATCATAAACACTTGTTAAACACTACAAGCTTCATTGCAATTGAAGGGGGAGAAGATACCTTAATAACTTAACTTGCCCTTAAGGGTGTTCACCCACATAATTTCTAAGTAAAACATTAAATGAATATGCAATTACCCCACTCATGGGGGTTAATTAGAATATAAATATTCACTGAGGACAAGTTTAAACATTATAACTAATATAACTGGAGTTGATCAATTCAACAAGATAATAAGTTTGAATGAACTCGAGGGGATTTAGAAGATCCTAAAAGATGTTCAGGGTCAATCCCCGAGCAACTTTTTTGTCTTCTGAACACTTTGAAGGGAACCAAGATCTATTATTCTTTGTTGAAGGAAATCATCCATCAAACTTTAGGGATCCACCAAGATATACCTCAGGACTCGTTAATACATTGATTCCAATGAAATACCCTACACTACTTATCCTACAGTTATACCTAATGTTCAAGGGTTTAAGCCTTGAATAAGGTATTTAAATTCTTGTGAGCAACTAGGGATATTTGGCCACATAGGGATCATCGGGAATGTATAAGTCTGAGATCTAGGTGGCAAGGGAGATGACAACATTGTTTATTCGTGCTCAAATGAGGGATGCAAAGTGGAATTTTGGAAAAGTATCTCCTACCTCAAGGATACTCTTTAAGGGGAGAGGATAGGACCGATAATACTATTCAATAACTTTTGGTGGGAGATACCCCTAACACCCTTAGACTACCGATAGTCCTAGCCCAATTAAAGTGATTACCCTATGGACTATATTACTTTCCAAAATATTTAACAAAATTCTCTTTTCAATGTCACTACTTCTTATTTTCTTGCCAAAGTAAATTCTAAATGCATGCAAAATTAAAACATAAAGCACACAGTTTGGCTCTGAGCCCCCGTATTCACCAATGTCTTACACTTAGTTCTGACCTTTCATATGTGGCTACGGGTTTTATTTTATTTACTCACACTTTAATACAATTTGCTTTTGTTTTCTACATATTGGACTTTTTTATGTTTTCTGGCTTTATTTCTTTGCAATTTACTTAATTTTCCTACAACTATATTAGGCTTTATGATACTAACCCTAGAGCGGCTGCAGAGGCCCAGGTACGCTTTACAATTTATTTTCCTCATTATATGTTACAG
>NW_018223205.1:0-754 GCF_001263595.1 Phalaenopsis equestris
GAGTGAATCCCTTTGCAACGAGTCTGGCTTTGTACATGATCCTCTCAATACATGGCGTACCTTCCTTATTAAAGATCCACTTGCAACCAACCACTTGTTTGTTCTTTGGTCGATCCACAAGTTCCCAGGTTTTGTTCTTCATCAGAGAAGTCATTTCCTCATCCATTGCCTCTTCCCACCTGAGTCTTTCCTTGCTCTTTAGGGCTTCCTTGTAGTTGCTCGGTTCTGCTTCTTCTATCTCTTCGGCAACACTTAAAGCATATGAGATTATATCTGCATGGTCGTATCTCTCTGGCGGTCTGATAGTTCTTCTTTGTCTGTCTCTTATCAAGTTGTAGTCATCAGATCTTCTTTCTGGCTCAATCACTTGCTGCTCCTCTGCCACTTCATCTTGATCGTTCACAACAGTTCTTTGATCTGTCAAAGTTTGTTGTTGTTGCAGCTCCACCTCAATTGAAGAATCCTTATTGGTGATATTGTTTTTGGCAGCATGACTATACAGATTCGCCATTTTGGACTCCTCGAATGTCTTATCTATACTTGTCTGATGATGCATTTCTATTGATCTAGGCACCAGAGTTTGTAGCCCTTGGTTCTAGGTGGGTATCCAATGAAAATGCACTTCAGGGCCCTTGCTTCCAGCTTATCGTGTCTAACATGAGCATATGCAGTACATCCAAAAACTTTGAGATTATCATAGTTACATGGTTTCCTGTACTACATCTCCGAAGGTGTCTTCATATTGATAGCAGTT
>NW_018223206.1:0-725 GCF_001263595.1 Phalaenopsis equestris
TATATATATAAAGAAAATATCAAATTTTGTGCGATTAATTTGTGCGCATTGCCCCAACAAAATAGATGTCGTAGCTAGCTAAAATCAACGTTCTAGACACGACAACGCGGTCCATTTCGTCACCCGAGGTCATTTAGACAAATTCGTCGACGATCGCGCCAAATTAACATCGATTCGTGCGCGACACGTCAAATGAAATTATTTTGACCCGATGGGAGCCTTTTATTGAGTAAGAAGAAAATATTGACCGATCCTCGTATAAACAACAACCAAAATCAAATACGATGCTCGCAGTGGCAAGTCAATTGTCGCACACGTGACCGGGTCACCTATGTCTTTCAATTTTCTATAGGAGTTCAATTTGAGCTTCAATATGTCGACTTTCTGATCGACTCAATTGAAGAATATTCAGTATCTAAAACCGTCCATATGAAACTGCAAGGAGTGGAGAAATGACTTGAATTTTTAAGTGGTGTGGGTCCCAGTCTAGCCCTCTAAGAGAGCCAAAATAGAAAAATCTTAAGGCCAGATCCTAGGATATCTAGAGAATGGAAGACCTTAAAATGAGGTCAACAAATAGACCCCCAATAGGTGTGGTGTGCTACACAAGCACGATGCGCCTATTGGCGTTGACAGAAATGATCAACTCTATTCCTCAAGAATGCCCAAGTAACCATATTGGGACAGATTGAATGTCAAGTTTGAATTGAGGTGGAGTAGGATTT
>NW_018223208.1:0-1250 GCF_001263595.1 Phalaenopsis equestris
TGCCTCTAAATTACACATTAGAAGTTGAAAATTTTTATTTGTGAGATTAGACTGTATGGGACCATTTATGCCTTCATTTGGAAATTTATATATATTACTTGTTGTTGATTATATGCCTAAGTGGATTAAAGCTATTGTTGTGTCTAAATGTGACGCTCAGAGTATTTTTAAATTTTTAATTAAAAATATTTTTACTAGATATGGAATGTTGAGAGTGCCGAGAATAATCATTACTGATGGAATATCTCATTTCATGAATAAGAGAATCGAAAAATTAATCAAGAAATATGATATAATACATAGATTATTTACTGCTTATCATCCTCAAACTAGTGATCTAGCACAAATATCGAATCGTGAAATCAAACGCATTTTAGAAAAATCTGTAAATCCTTATAAATTAGATTGGTCTGCTAGACTAAATACTGCATTATGGGCATACAGAACTGCTTATAAAACTCTTATAGAAATGTCCCCATATATATTGATTTTTAGAAAAACATATCATTTACCAGTAGAATTGGAACATAAAACATTTTGGGCTATTAAAGAATTTAATTTCAATTTAAAGGATGCTGGTGAGAAAAGGTTTTTGCAACTCAATGAACTTGAGGAGATTAGAAATGAAACATATGATAATGCGAAAATCTATAAAAATAAAAATATGGCATGATCGGAAGGTTATAAAAAAAATTGAACCTGGACAAGAAGTTCTATTATATAATAGTAGATTCAACAGGAAAACTGAAATTTAGATGGTTAGGACCATTCAATGTGATTAAAGTCTATCATTATGAAAGTGTAGTTAGTAAAAATCCTAAAACTAGAAAGATATTTAAGGTTAATGTGCATCGATTGAAACATTATTATGAAGGACACATGCCACAATTTAAAAAAATTTTGATGTTGAGTCATCCTGATTAAACAATGGTACATCGGGCTGACTTATGTCGGGCTGACGAGGTTAAACCAAGCACTTTGTGAGAGGCAACCCGTACTTATATTGTTATGTATTATTATTTAGTTTGTTAAATGTCTTATATATTAGTAGATAATAATCCTATATAATTGCATTTATTATAAATTAAACCAAATATTGATATTGGAGGAAAATTTGGAATCGAATTGAATAAAAAAATGAAAATCGCAATTTTGTCCATTGGCGCCGACGGCGCCCTAGATAACGGACATCAGCGCTGGCAGTGCCAATCGGGAGCGCCGAGTGTGGTTGGACGGTTTTAGACTACTAT
>NW_018223208.1:1469-2248 GCF_001263595.1 Phalaenopsis equestris
GAAAGAGGATTTGTTAATCATGGAGTGATCAATCCTACTGGTCCGATTGATAAAATCATTCTGCAAAGGCGTTGGGAAGTTCTGTGTTACACTACGTCTGCAGTTGTCGTACCTGTGGTGAAAGATTTTTATGCAAACTTACATGGAATTACTCAAGTTGTTGTCTTATACGAGGTAAGGCTGTACCATTTACTCCTGCAAGGATTAATGAATTGTATATGATAGACAACATTTCAATCTGTTATTATACAAATTTCATTCCTACACGAGATTTGATGCAAAACGTGTATAATCTTCTGACGGATGAAAGTGATATGTGGGAGATGCGATATGAAGGATATGTTAGTTTCTCCACTTCATTACTTAATCCAATTTCAAAGAAATGACATTTCTTTATTACTGCAAAATTACTCCCTTCTAAGAAAATTAGTAGAGTCACCAAAGAATGTGTTATTTTAAATTACTGTATTCAAATGGAAAAACCCTTTGATATAGGGTCT
Organism: Phalaenopsis equestris; assembly: GCF_001263595.1. Lineage (NCBI taxonomy): Eukaryota > Viridiplantae > Streptophyta > Magnoliopsida > Asparagales > Orchidaceae > Phalaenopsis > Phalaenopsis equestris. Next base: position 1,970 of record NW_018223208.1, read on the forward strand.
ATTATATTTAAATCTATTATGGGTATCCTTACTAATGAACCAATTTATGGACTTGGGCATCCATCTACCATCTTTTTGATTTGCAGTCAAGCCCAAGTTCCATATGAAAATTGGGAAAAAACTTGACTTTATTACCTTGGGAGTCCATGAATCCTATATATGAGAATTATTGTGGAAATGGAAATGAAGTATTATAAGACATCATAAATCAATCTTTACATGTTTGAACTCCATTAATACCAAAAACAGTTGGAAGTTCGCTTGCTTTGGAAAAAAAAT
>NW_018223209.1:0-1865 GCF_001263595.1 Phalaenopsis equestris
AGTGTTCTCAGATAGCACCTGGAAGGTTATCAAAGCAACATTAGTACTGACTCGGGGTAAGAAAGCTGACACACTATATATGACTACAGGTTTACTCAGACGATGAGACATGAGTCAGAGGTGCTTTATGGAGAAGCAGAAGAATGTCAATTTCCTGAAAAGTGGCAGAGCGCCAAAGCAGAGCGCCAAAAGCAAAAAAATTGGACCTTGTACAGATAAATGGTGGAGAACCACAGAGGTATGAAAAAATCTTGCAAGCTGAGAATTTGAGCAAGTGGGAGTTGTGCAAGGAGGAGGAGACGAATTCCCTGTCAGGAAATAACACTTGGGAGCTGACAGAACTTTCAACAGGGAAGAAGGCATTGCACAAAAAGTGGTGTGTCGGGTTAAGACTGCACTTGATGACAGTAAGAGGTACAAAACTGGACTTGTAAAAAAGGGCTGCTTTCAGTAGGGGCAGGATATTGCTCATGCAGTGAGAGTTGTAAGCAGATACAAGAGTAACCAAGGAAACAGCTTGCTGTTACAAGGCTACGTTGACAGTGATATGTCAATTGAGAGTGTTACTCGTGAGAAGCTGAAGTTGTGCTAGACTTCAGCTAGTCTTCTAACATAAAGACCGGGGTTTTGAGTTGTAGAGGTGGAGGATATCATGTTTGAGGAAACGATTGGTACAACTAGTTGATGATGCAGTTAGTAGGTGATGCAATTAGTCTTCCAGTTTCCAAGTGGGAGAATTTTTTGGGTAATGTGGAAACCCGGTCCATCGCAATTTAATTAGATTCCTAATTAAGAATCCCACCTACCGCTCACATATCTTCCCACCTACCGCTCACCTACCACACCCACCTACCGCTCACCTACCTCCCACCTATCACCACTCTCCTAGTTTCTATAAATAGTCTCTTATGGCTTGTCATAAGTTAAGCCACAAGTCAAACAAGGCCAAGTTAAATCCTCTAAGAGAGAAAGAAAGGAAGAGAAAGAGAGAGGAAGGGAGAGAAGAAAGTAGAGATTTTTTTGTAAACGTCGAGACGTCGACGGTGTAATTCCACGAAGAAATAAAATCCGCTGCAGCTCCGTGGACGTATGCAAATTTGCTGAACCACGTAAATTTGTGTCGCTCTGGTGTTTTTCTGCGTGCAATTTTTCTCGTTCCATTTTTCGCTTTATTGTCGTCGTTTTTTCACAACACAATTTCATGTCATATCAAAAGTTGCCATGTAATGCTAATTGGTCAATCCCAAGGCAAGGAGACCTACTTAATTTAACTAGGTGGATTAAGAGAAACAGTTCATTAATTTACCTAGAAGAATTAAAATTGTTCTCGACTATTCTTCTGCAAACCCAGGATAATATCACCAACAAGACCACATATTTGGTATGATATACTTACAATAAAGCAAAGTAAGAAACATATATATATATATATAGTGCTAAGAGAATAAACTGATAGAGCCGTTCATCTTTTCCTCCATTTTATCAGCTAAATGAGCGTAATGATTCTCTTATTATTCAATTTCCCATAAGTCGAATCTGATTTGCCTTTTTCATGGAAAAAATTGGATCAAATTTTATAAATACCGACCCAAGTTTCTCCTCTGCTCACCCCTCCGAAAAATGAGAGAAAATTAAAAGTCTATCAGAAAACATTTTATTCTGCCATGGCGGAGAATATCACATGCCAAAAGCTCATAAATTCTTTACGAATCATGTCTGAAATCAATTCCTTGGAAGATCTCCATATTCTTCCACAACAATAGTATCTATTGTACTTGTTAAATTAAAAGAACAACAGCTCCTCCTCCCAACTTCTCTCCATAATTCGACACAAGAAGCTCCAAATGCAGAAGATCCACAATTAT